>NC_088332.1:24707500-24805000 GCF_036884655.1 Musa acuminata AAA Group
ACCAAGTGCTGAAAGATCGAGGAAGATGATAGAATAATATTTTTTTTTAGAAAAAAAAGGAAGTTTGTGACCTGATGATGGTATAATGATCTTAAGGTTACAAAATTCTTTGTCATGTAAGTTTTAGGTTGGGATGTCATGACGCCATGGTAAGACATGTGGTTCTATCACCCAAAATAATGATAAGTGATAGAATATGAGATGTAATTACAAAGTATGTTTGAGATAGTGAACTTGATGGCTATTTATACATATTAGCAGAAAGGATTTTTCTCAACTGCTCAGAGATTTCTTTATGTAATTGAGGAAATCTTATTTGCTATCATGCCCCCATAAGATTGAGCTTCTATCAAAAATACTGATCTTGGACCGATACAGTGAAAATAGTTTGCGGATAAGAAACTTTGTGAGTGAGTCTACTAGTTGATCAACCGTATGTACGTGAGAAACATGAAGTTGATGTCTGACAACTTGATCTCGCACGAAGTGGAAGTCGTTGACAATGTGTTTCAAGCGGGAGTGGAACACTGGATTAACACATAAGTAGGTAGCTCCAAGATTATCACAATATATTGTAGGAGTAATGGTGGAGTTGATATTGAGTTCAGTAGCGGTGGTGGCAATGACACAATATTCAGCTTCATGGAATTAGAATACTTGCCTTTAAGAATTATGACCCCAAATGGGAAGATTTGAGCAAAGAAAGCCCAAAAGCCCCAAATTTCTCTTCTTCTCCTTCCCCCCATTTTTTTTAGCGTAACATCCCTCATTTCTAAATTTTCGTATAAATTTCTAGTTGTAATGTAAGAATCTATTTTAAATTTGATAAAAGAGCCAAAGTATAAATCTGAGAACTTATTCATAAGATTTGGGGATCTGTTCAAAGAGAAAAAAAAAAAGAAAATCTGAGGACCTATATGTAAACCCTGAGGACCTAATCGTAAATATAATAATACAAAGACTAAACTGTAAAATACATAAAATTACAAATCCCACCGCTTAAGCCTCTCTGCCTTCATTCTGAAGGAACCAGAGAAGGCAGCTGCATGGAAGAACAGAGGAAGAGAGAAAGAAGAAGAAAAAAAAAAGGGGGAAGAAGAAGAAGAGAAATTTGGGGCTTTGGGGTTTTCTTTGCTCAAATCTTTCCATTTGGGATCATAATTCTCAAAGGAAAGTGTTCTAATCCCATGCTATAGAAATATTAGTCTCTATTCTCATATTAATTCTGAATAATCTGAAAGACTTCTACTTAGAACCTGATATTTCTCTTGTTAGACACAAAACCATAGATTTGAAAATTTTCGATAAACTGACCCCTATAGATTTTTTCAACCATAATTTTTAGCACCAAACATGGATTTAGGAAGACCTTATTCATTTGAAATTAGACTTTTATACCTTTCTTTTGACACTGATATTGAAAATTTTGGACACCGAATACTTACCTAAACTTCTGTTTCAAATGAGTCTATGGATGCTGCAAAATAGGGATCAAAATTTCTGACCTTTCGATACTAAAATGCATATAAGTCCCTGTTAGAAATTCTAATTTATACCAAACTGACTTTATTTGAAATTAGACTTGTAGATCTTTCTTCTGAAATATAGATTGAAAAAATTGGAATTCTGCAAAACAGTGATTTTGTTTTTGACCTTTGGTTACTAAATCAATGGTAACTCCTTGTTGGAAACCTTGATTCGTACGAAACTTATTTCATCATAAAATATATTGATATATCTTTCGACAATAGCTTTCTTGAGGGTATTGGAGCATAATTGACAATCTAAAGTATTTGTTCAATGTGCCTCTCGAACTCTGTCAGAAATCGAGCTTTGGTCGATTTCGCGTATTCTGTTTTCATTCGTTTGGAAATAGATTTCATTCAGTTTCCTTCACTCAATTAAGGTTTATATTAATGCTTGAATTCTAGTTTGCTCTTGTCTATAAGTTATTTACATTCTTGAAACATGTTGTATAATGTTTATGCTATATCATATTGACTCATATAGGCACATGTATATTACATTGTTCTACATTTGCTTTCAATATATGCCTATTCCAGTTTCATTCCTTTGGATATTGAATTTATCTAACCTTCTTATTTAAATTGAGCTATATATGATTGCTTGGAATCCGTGTGACTCTTGCTTTTATTTCTTGTCAAATCTGAATACATTTGTGAAAGATTATTGCTTGCATCATATTGACTCATAAAGGCACATGTACGTTTTGTTATTTTACGTGTGCTTCCGATATGTTCTATTTATTGTTCATACTGCCCTTTTGTGCTCAAGTGTTGTGAGATAATATAAACCTTTGCCAGAAATGGTAAAGGGAGTTATGCATAAAGTCTGCGAGGCTCTACCGACCCCCTCTGACTTCACCTAGACATGGGTGGATGGAGCTCCCAGACATGGGAGACTTCTGTCTGGTGGTCATTCAGAAATGGATGAATCATATTCTGTCTATGGTCCCACTACACCTTTTGTATGTTTGATATGATATCCAGAGCTTTGGTTATGTATTTCTATATACACTTTGGATAAGAAAGATATGAATGCAATGTCAAATATGACGTTTCAGCTTCTGTTTCATATCAATTTTTGATATGCTCCGAAATGTTCGTATACCATTGATACGCTTTGAAATATTTCATATGCTATTGATATGTTCTGGAATGTCCTATATTACCATTGATATGCTCATAAACCTCTCATACATCATTGATAAGCTCCAAAACATTTTATTGGTTATTAATATGCTCCAATTACTCTATGCTCCATCGGTTATGAACCAAATATGTTTGATTGAAATGACATTTGTGATTCTGCACCTAGTGAGATTACGTCTATGAATTCTTTATATTCTGCCTAGTATTTTGAAACCTTATTTGTTTGAAAATTATCCTCTTTTGCCATGGATATGTTAGTCACTTGCTGAGCTTTATATGCTCACTTCGTTGCTGTATAAATTTTTCAGGATAGCTTGTCGCTTGCTTAAATGTTAAAATTGGGCTGAGGCAATGGAAATCTAGAAGATTTTAGGCAGATCTTTATTAGTATATATATTTTTGTTGTATAAGCACACTCTGTATCTAATGAAATGTTGACGATGAATCTAAATTTGTGGGTTTTGTATAAGTTTTAAAAGACCTCTCATGTTTAGGATTCTAGTATGTCAAGTTTAATTCATGTAATGATATGAACTTATCGTAAACGTTGGTTTGATGATTGTATAGACTCTCACACTTGTAAATTTATGTTGTTGTTATTATTTTGGTGAGTTGGGTTCATATTTTATGAATCATCGAGCGATGTGTTATATGATTATAAATTGCACAGGTTTTATGGATCGTTAGATGTTTGAATGTTTTTAGTATCCTCAAATGTTAGTTTGGATCCTGGATTATTATTGAATTATAATATTATCAATTTTGAGTTAGGTTCATACCTCCTAAATAAGAATTAAATTCAGGGGGGCGTGACATAACGTCAATCAGAAAAGGTAAATTGATTAAAGCAAGAGGAATCAGACGTTGGACCGGAGTGAACATGTCAGAAGATTGGACATCGAGCCGGAGGAATAGTCAAAGTATCCGTAGAAGGCTTCGGGCCGTGAATTCAAGCATCGGGCCTAGAAGAGCGGATATTGCACCAAGGAGATTAGAGTTGCGGAGTCAGCATGCTAATTGGGCAAAAGGCCACAAAAGAGGACGATGCGCCGAAGGATCGGACGAAGCACTAGATGAACCAATGACATGCCAGACAACAAGGATTCACTTGTAATCAATTGTATCTAGATTGAGTTAGTTTAGAGTCTAATTAAGTCTGTTTAGAATGTAATTAAGCCAACTCAATTAGGGGCCAATTAGGCCCATGTTTGGGATGTGTTGGGCCAAGTGGAAGGCCCAAACAGTGACCCAACAGGTGGAACCATCGTGGCATAGTCTCCAAGACTGTGTCAGGCAGTGGTACCGCCAATCTGGGCAGTGGTACCACCTAGTGGCAGGGTGTCAAGCGGTGGTACCGCCAATCTGGGTGGTGGCACTTGTTGAATCTCATATTTTGATGATGAAGTCAATTGTAATTTGTTTGATCTAATCTATATGTTGATAAAAGTGTGCAGGATTAACTACGATAGTAGTGAGACATAAAGCAGGTGTTGTGCTAGAGTCAAGATCGAGATCTCATTGGGAGTTCGAGAGTTCATCGAAAATCCGAACATTCGTCGGAAGTTCTACCGGAACCAACTGAGAAGTCCAGGAGTTTACCAAAGAATCTCATCGGAACTCACCAAGAAGATCATCATAAAGTCCGGGAGTCCGCTGGAACATTGCAGAGAGTTTATTGGATGTTCGCCGGAAGCTCGCCGGAAGAGCAATTGATGCGCCGAAACAAAAAGTGTTGTAATTATGTCTTAATTATTATAGTTAAAGCATAAATTAAATTAGGATTGGAAGGTAATTCTACTAACTTAATTAGGGGCCAACTAGGCCCTTAACAGGGCAGAATTGGGCCAAATTGAGCAGCCAATTCAGCCCCTGAAAACATGGCCAGCGGTGGCACCGCCTAAAAAGCAGTGCCCCAGGATTTCTGGGCGGTGGTACTACTGGCAGTTAATGCTGCTAGCGATGGTACTACTGGTAGTTAATGCTGCCAACGGTGGTACCGCCCCTGTCAGGCGGTGATACTGCCAGAGCTCGGTCTTCGAGCTCTATCAAGCGGTGGTATCGCTTAGACTGGGCGGTGGTACTACCCAGACTATGCGGTGGTATTGCCTAGTGTTAGGTGTCAGGCGATGGTACCACCAGTACCTCGAAATTCTGGGATGAAACACTTTTTGACTCTAATTTTGAAGCCATTGGAGCCTATAAAAACCCTACCCTTTTCTGCATGAAAGGGCACGAAACCTATTAGCATAATCTTGAGTTCTTGAGTCTTAAAGTGTTGTAAAAGTAAAGAGTTCTCCTCCTTCATCTCTCAGCCTTGTAACCATTCAAGAAAAAGGAATGAGACTTATAAGAGTTGTCTCTTAAACCCGACAAAAGGAGAAAGCATTGTAAATGGTGGTTAGCCTTCACCTATTGAAGGAAGGCCTTTAGTGGATGCTGGTGACCTCGTTCGAGGAGGAATCCGAAAGTGGATGTAAGTCACATTGACTGAACCACTCTAAATTCTGGTTTACTTTTCATTTGTACAATTTACATTACTATAAATCTCTTTAGTATTCTCTTGCACTTTTACGAAAGCTTTCAAGTTCAAATTCTCTCCGAATCGGTTTTAATCGAAACAAACATTTTTCTGAAACTGAAAAAGTTTTCCGCTACACTAATTCAGCCCCCCTCTTAGTGCTGCTCTTAATCCTAACAATTGGTATCAGAGCAAGGTTCACTCTCATTTGATTTTAAACCCAAGAGACATGACATTTGCCGGCAACCTAGAGGGCCATTCAATTACATGTCCGCCCATGTTCAATGGGACAGATTACATATATTGGAAGACTAGAATGAGGATCTTCCTAATTTCAATAGATTTTGAATTATGGAATATTATAGAAAATGACTTTCAAAAGTCTTCTCTTCTAATAAATGATTGGAATGAGTTGGAGAAGAAGACTTTCACTATAAACGCAAAGGCTATGAATGCCTTGTTTTGTGCCTTAGATAAAAACGAGTTTAATCATGTATCTATTTATGAAACTACTTTTGATATTTGGCACACACTCGAAGTGACTCACGAAGGCACTAGTAGAGTGAAGGAGTCAAAAATTAATCTTTTAGTGCATACTTATGAGTGATTTCGAATGAAACCGAGTGAGACTATTTGAGACATGTACACCCGATTTACGGATATTATTAATGGTCTAAAAGGACTTGGTAAAGGTTTCTCGGATTTTGAACTTGTTAATAAAATTTTAAGATCCCTTCCAAAGAGTTGGGACCGTAAAGTCATAGCCATTCAAGGGGCCAAAGACCTAAATAATTTTCCTCTCAAAGAACTAATTGGGTCACTAATGACCTATGAGATGACTTGTAAAGCTCATGAAGAGCTTGAGGACACTCTTCCAAAGAACAGGAAGGATATGGTACTAAAAACTCAAGATACCCACTTGAAAGAAAACTCAAGTGATAAGGACCTTGATGAAGACTTGGCCTCTTAACAAGGAAATTCAAAAAATTCATAAAAAGAAACAAATTTAAAAATGACACTAAAAATAAATTTGAACCCAAGAAAGATCAAGTAATATGCTACGAATGTAAGAAGCCAAGACATTACAAGAGTAAATGTCCCCTAGCTAAGAAGAGGCAATCAAAGAAGAAGACTCTTAAAGCAACATGAGATGACTCAAGTGCATCCGAAGAAGAGGAGCCTACCATCACCGAGCAAGTTGCTCACTATGCACTAATGGCCATTAGAGATGAGGTAACAAGTTCATTTGATGCAAATTTATCCTTTGATAAACTATTAAATGCTTTTCATGATTTATTTGATGAATGCAAATCAATTAGTAAAAAATATAAATTGTTAAAAAAGGAGTATGATTCTCTTATTAGTGATTACAATAGATTAAAAGTTGAGCACAATGATAGTTTAGCTCCATGTACGAAATGTGATGAACTAGAAATACTTAGAAAGGAAAACTTACTACTCAAAGAAACCATAGAAAAATTTGAGGTTGGTAGCAAGTCCTTAAACATGATCCTTACCAACAAGGGTCATGTTCCTAGAAAAGACATAATCGGATTTGCAAGTAGCTCTCACTAAAATCCAACCACCTTTGTTAAAGGCCCTACTTTGCATATTTCATCCTGAAACAAATGCAACTTTTGTTGCAAATTTGGGCATGTAGCTTATCGTTATCTATTCAAGAAATGTAGTCCACATAAATTGATTTGGGTTCCTAAAAGAACCTCAAATGACTCAATGCAATATGATAAGCTTTATAGATCAATTTTTGAGGCACCCAAGGTCAAATGGGTACCTAAAAATCATCATTTTTAGTAGAAAAATGTACCATCACAAGCTAGGAACAAGAGATGGTACCTTGATAGTGGATGCTCAAGACATATAAATAGAGATCCATCTTAATTATCTAAGCTCACTAGCATAGACGAAAGATATGTCACATTCAAAGACAATAACAATGGTAAAATCATTGGCAAAGGAACCATAGGTAACAAATCCAACTTCTTTATTGAAGATGTGTTATTGGTTGATGGCTTAAAGCATAATCTCTTAAGCATTAGTCAATTGTGTGATAAAGGATACATCATTAAATTTGAATCTAATACTTGCATTATTGAAAAACCACACAAAAACACATCTATGATTGCCTTAAAACAAAATAATGTATACATTATTGACATTAATGATCTATGTAATGAAATGTGCTTTTCAGTTTTGAATGATGATGCTTAGCTTTGGCATAGGAGATTCAAACTAATATCTCAAAGTACATTTAAAGGACTTGTAAGAGGAATTTCTCATATCAAGTTTGTCAAAAATAATGTGTGTGATGCCATGTCAACTAGGAAAACAAATAAAAGGTAGCATCAAACCTAAGAACCAAATAAGCACCTCTAGACCTTTGCAATTGATCTATATAGACTTGTTCAGACCAATTGCTACATCAAGCCTAGGAGGTATCAAATACGCATTCGTCATTGTAGATGATTTTAATAGATACACATGTACTTCCTTTTTGGCACACAAAAGTGATTGCTTTATGTATTTATCTATGTTTTATAAACTAGTTCAAAATGAAAAGGGTTTTAAGATCTCGTGATTTCCAAGAATTTTTTGAATCTAATGGATACAACCACAACTTCTCTATTCCAAGAAATCCTCAACTAAATGGTGTAGTAGAAAGAAAGAATAGAAACTTACTAGAAATGGCTAGAACCTTGTTAAATGAACATAGCCTACCCAAATATTTTTGGGCTGAAGCTATAAATACAGTATGCTATGTCATGAATAGGGTTCTAGTAAATACAGACCATTACGTTCCAAAACTCCTTATGAGTTGTGGAACAACAAAAAACCCAATGTTTCATATTTTAAAGTTTTTGGATTTAAATACTTTATATTGAATGAAAAAGATACCTTAGGAAAGTTTGATACAAAATCCGATGAAGGAATTTTTCTTGGTTAGCCTTCCATTTCTAAAGCTTCTTGTATCTTTAACAAAAAAACTTTGGTTATAGAAGAGTCAATTCATGTGGTTTTTAATGAAGTTTTCGAAGTTAAGAAAAATGATTTCAACAATGATCTTAATTTTGATACTTTGAATTCAAATGAATCTCCTTCTCCACCTAGCAACTTGGATGCATCTTCTTCCGAAACTTCCTTACCTAAGGAATGGAAATATGTAGATACTCATCCTAAAGAGCTAATCATAGGAGACACATCTAAAGGGGTTCAAATTCGTTCATCTCTTAAGAATTTTTGTGCAAACGTCACTTTTCTCTCCCAAATTGAACCTAAATGCATTAATGAGGCATTGAAAGATGATTCATGGGTCATCGCAATACAAGATGAGTTAAATCAATTTGAGAGAAATGAGGTATGAAAGTTTGTTCTGAGGCTAAATGACCATTTAGTTATTGGTACTAAATGAATCTTTAGAAACAAGCAAGATGAACTTGGTATCATGGTTAGAAACAAGGCTACATTACTGCCAAAGATTTCAACCAAGAAGAAATGATCGATTATAAAGAGACATTCGCTCCTGTGGCATGATTAGAAGCCATAAAGATGCTCCTTGCCTATGCTAGTAGTAATAATTTTAAGTTATTTTAAATGGATGTTAAAAGTACTTTTTTTAATGGCTTTATTTCCGAAGAAGTTTATGTTGAACAACCTCCCGGATTTATGAATGATAATCATCCTAAACATGTGTTTAAATTAACTAAAGCTCTCTATGGTTTAAAACAAGCCCCACGGGCTGGGTATGAGAGACTTAGCTCATTTCTAATTCATAATAATTTTTCTAAAGGTAAGGTCGATACTACATTGTTTATCAAAAATTTTAAAAATAATTTTCTTATTGTTCAAATTTATATTGATGATATTATTTTCGGTTCCACGAATGAATCTCTATGTGAATCATTTGATAAAAGTATGAGTCTTGAATTTAAAATGAGTTTGTTAGGGGAATTAACTTTTTTTTTAGACTTACAAATCGAACAACTAAGTAATGGTATATTTCTTAGTCAAACAAAATATGATTTAGATTTGCTAAAAAGGTTTAATATGGATAGCTCAAAGGCTATCAATACTCCCATGCGTACCTCCACTAAGTTAGACATTGATGAAAGTAGTGAAAGCTTTGATCAAAAAGTTTATAGGAGTATGATAGAAAATTTACTATATCTTACCACAACTAGACCGGATATCATGTTTAGTATAGAACTTTGTGCTAGATTTCAATCTAATCCTAAGATTTCTCAACTTAAAGCAGTTAAGAGAATTCTTAGATATCTTAAACGTACTACCAATCTAGGATTATGGTATCCAAAATCCGAGAACATTGAACTAATTGCTTATGCTGATGCGGATTTTACTGGAAATAGATTAGATAGAGAAAACACATCCGGAACATGTCAATTTTTAGGACATGCACTTGTTTCTTGGTCTTCCAAGAAACAAGTTATGTGAATGAAAAACACTTTAGAGGATTATAAGATTTGTCTTAAAAACATTCTCATAAAATGTGATAACACAAGTGCAATATGTTTAACAAAAAATCTCATTCAACACCCTATAACTAAACATATTGATATTAGGTAGCACTTTATACGAGATCATGTTAATAATCATGATGTAATATTAGAGTTTATTGATACGAAACATCAATTAGCTGATATTTTTACAAAGCCTCTAAGTGAAGAATAATTTGATTTTATTAGAAGAGAATTAGGAATGTTAATTTGTCTGAATGCATGAATTTGTTAAATTTCGATTTCGAACTTTCTTGACTTTTTGGATCACTCACCTAAATCTTCTCCTCTTATGATACGAATTTTACATGATGATGTAAATAAGGTTGTGTGCTTCATGACAATAAAATTTTTACTTTGATGTTAGAATTCTGTGCTTTGATGCTGAAAATTTCTATGATGTTGTCATCTCTTTAAATGATGAGCATGTTATCATATAATGATGCAATATCGTGTTTACTTTGATGTTGAAAATTTCTATGATGATTATGATCTCTATTTAATATTGAGAAGTTTTAATCATACATGATGCAATATCGGATTCTTAATTTTTGAGTGCTACAAGCACTAATGATATTACCTCATGTAAGTAGTGATGAAAGACTAATGAAACATTTTATAAATGCATGAAGTGTTTATATATATCTTGATGTTTGATACATGGAAGTCATTGACAAATGCATCTCTCATAGATTTCACTCTTATGAATTTTTAATAAGAAATGGATTTGATGTAATGCGCTTCTCACTATGAAGTTTTATTCGTGAATTTCTCCTTCATTTGATACTCCTCTCCCATGAATTCTTCCTTATTCTTCTCATAAAAAATGAAGGAATTCTAATGGATATCTTAATCCTTGAAAGATGAATTTTCGTGTATAATAATTATTTACAAGATTGGGGATTTGATTTCATATGGACATCTCGATCCTTTTCATGAATCCCTTATCTTTGTCAAAATGAAAGCATGTTTTAACGAAAGCTTATTTATCGTTTTTGACTTGATTCAAATTATTTCACAAATTTAGTTCCTAATGGATTCCCTCCGTACCTTCTTTCCTCTTCTTCATGCAAAATTATGATGACAAAGGGGGAGAAGTTGATGAAATCTATCGCTTTAATGTTGATAACATTTAATGATGAGAACTTTTGAGTGTGAAACTTGCTTGAATTTTTTTACCACACTTGCATTGTTGAATTGTTCTCCTTTTTGTTAATGACAAAGGGGAGAAATAATACCAAAATATAGTAAATTAATGACAAATGTATGCAATATATTTCATCATATATACTTGAAATGTTTGCTTAATAAATTTCTTTCATTATGATAAGATATCTAGAGCTTAACTTGCTATTTTACAATGGATGTCTTGCCATAGAATGATGAATTTGTTAGGATCGAGAGCACTAAGAGGGGGGGGTGAATTAGTGCAGCGGAAAACTTTCTGCGATTAAAATCGAAAGCTGCGTTCGAACGATAAAAACGATTTATGTGTAAAATCCGATTCTAAGCAAGATGATATTAAAGTTAATCTATGCAGGGAGTTTGCAGCTATGATGAAAACCAGAATATAGGCGCAAGCTGAAATCCGACGTTCGTACGAAGAAACTGATTTACGTCTAAGTGCTGATTCGTAAATCACTTGATTAGGCAAGATGAGTTTAAGCAAGAGTATGAAGGCAGTTTGCAGTTATGGTAAAGCTCAAAACGTAAACGCAATCTGCAATATGATGATCTTACGAAAAAGCAGATTTACGTCTAAATGCTGATTCGAAAAGTAAAAGGTTTGAAACCCGATCGTAAAAGCGCAGAAGGCAGTAAGCTTCAGAGGAGGTTTGCAGTAAAGGAAATATGCTCAAAATAAATGCAAACCGAGATTTAGAGTGGTTCGGTCAATCTTGACCTACTCCACTTTTGGCTTCCTCCACTAACGAGGTCACCGACGTCAACTAGAGGCCTTCCTTCAATAGGCGAAGGCCAACCACCCTTTTACAGTTTCACTCCTTTTGACGGGCTTAGGAGACAACCCTTACAGAAATTTTCTCTCCTCTCTTTACAACTCAAAACTTGAAGAATAGAGGGAGGAGAACTTTTGGCCTTTACAACAATTTTGAGCTCTAAGAATCACAGAAAGATGTCAAGATTTCGAGTGTTAGTTTCTTCTTTTCAGTGCTGAATGGGTGGGGTATTTATAGGCCCCAACCCAGTTTAAATTTGGAGCTCAAAACTGTCAATTCCCAGAATTCCGGGATCAGGCGGTTGCACCTCCTGACTTGGGCGGTTGCACCGCCTGGCAGAGCTCGAAGACTGAGCCTCTGGGCGGTGCCACCTCTGTCAGGGGCGGTTGCACCTCTCTGCCAGAGCTCGAAGACCGAGCTCAAGCGGTGCTACCTCCTGTCAGGAGAGGTTGCACCGCCCAGTCTCGCTTGGAGACTAAGCCCAGGCGGTTGCACATCCTGGCTGGGGCGGTTGCACCGCCCAGTCTTGTAACATCCCCCATTTTTAAAAATTTAGTAAAAGGTTTGTTTGTAAAAATAAGGATTATTTAATAATTATTTTATATTAAATGATATTATATTAAAGGTTTATGGCTAGGGACCTAAGAGTAAATATTAGAAGTTTGATATAATTTATGAAAGATTCAGATTTAAGTTAAAAAAAAAAAAAATATAGTGGACATGTGTCACTAACTAACATAAGGTTGGTGCCACTTATCTTTGCTTTAAAGATGACACCTAGCCCCTTTCTTGCATGCATGACACCTTGCAACTTTTGTATTAGCCAAAACCTAAATAACTAGATGAAAGGTTAAAGAAAACAAACCTGAAGAGTTGCAGCCAACGTGAGTTTGAGAGAAGAAGAAGAAGAAGAAGAAGAAGAAGAAGAAGAAGAAGAAGAAGAGCTTGAGGTTTTTCATCAATTTTCTCACATTTGGGATTCAAATAATTTGAAGGCAAGTGTTCTAACCCAATCCCACAGTAACCTTAATCTCTGTTTCCATTTTTATTCTACAAAATTTGAAATATTTCAACTGAGAACCAGACCTTCTTTCGTTTTGATATAAAGCTATGAATCTGTAATTTTTCAGTAATCTGACCTCTATGCAATTTTTCGGTCATAACATTTTGTAATAAACTCTGATTTAGACAAAACCTGTTCCATTTGAAAGTAAACAAGAAAATCTTTATTTTGATATAAAGATCGAATGATTTGGAGTTTAAATGCCTACTAAGTCTTCTGTTTAAATTAACCCTACAGATTCTGCAAAACAGGGACTGAAATTTCTGACCTCTTGTTGCTTAACTACTTATAACTTTCTGTTGTGAATTCAGATTCATACAAAGTATATTTTATTCGAAGCTAGACTCAAAATGCTTTCTGTATATATCTGATTTGAAATTTTTAGAGTACAATTGCTAACTGAAACATCTGCTTTCATCGACCCTATAGATTAAGTAAAATAGAGCTAATATTTTCAGACCTTTTGCTACGAAATTATCGGTAACTCCCTGTTGTAAATTCTAAATCTTCTAAAACTTAATTTGCCTAAAACTAGATTGACAAAGCTTTCTATTGACACCTATTTTGTATAAATTGGAGCATAATTGGTTATCCAAATAGTTCATACAATGTTCCTATCAAATTCTGCCAGAATCGAGCTTTGGTCGATTTCGGCTTTCCTTGTTTCTTCTCTTTGGAAATCGATTTCGGCAAAAACTCTTACTTCAGTTAAGCTTTACATTATTACCTTAAATTCTTGTATACTTTTGTCATTTATTTATTTGTACATCTGCAGCTATCATCTAAAGATCATGTTTGCATTGTAATGATTCGGCACATGCATCCCATTGTTCCGCATTTGCTTTTGAAATGTGCCTCTTCCAGTTTCATTTCGTTGGCCATTGTATTCACCTAACTTTCTTATTTCAATTGAGCTATATGTGATTTCTTGAAATCCTTGTATGCTCTTGCTTTTGCTTCCTTTCAAATCTGAATACATTTGTGAAAGATCATGTTTGTATCGTATTGACTCGAAAGGCATATGTACATTTCATTGTTCCGCATGTGCTTCCAATATATGCTAATTTCATTATTCATACTGTCCCTTTGTACTCCGGTGTTTGTGGGATAAATGTGAACCTTTGCTAGAAATGGTAAAGGGAGTTATGCTTAGAGCCCGCGATGCTCTGCCGGCCCCCTATGACTTCACTCAGACGTGGGTGGATGGAGCTCCCAGACGTGGGAGACTTATGTTTGTTGGTCATTCAGAAATGGATGGACCATATTATGTTATGATCCCACTTCACCTTCTATGTGTTTGATATGATATCCAAAGCTTTGGCTACGTTTCTATGCATGCTTCGGATAAGAATGAAATGAATGCATCGTCATGTGACATTTGAGCTTCTATTCATGTTTTGTTCTTTGATATATTTATGAAATGTTATAAGTCTTTGTTATACCTTGAAAACTACCATATGTCATCGATATGCTCCTTATGCCAATGATATGCTCCAATTACCTTTCCTCGATTGTATGAATAAAACGTGCTTCGAACGATATGATATTAAAATTCTGCATTCAAACAAAACATGCTACTGTTTCATCCTGTATCTCTGCTTTGTATTTTGATACCTCATTTGTTTGAAAATTGTCCTTTTTGCTATGGATATGTTAGTAATTTGCTGAGCTTTATATGCTCACCCCGTTGCTATATAAATTTTTCAGGATAGCTTATCGCTCACTAAAATGTGTAAATTGGGTTGAGGCAATGGAAGACTAGAAGATTTTGGGGCAAATATTTTGTACTTGATAGGTTGATGTTGTATAAGTTCTTTTTGGGTATAATGAAATATCAATGACAAATCTAGATTGATGTATCTTGTAAATATTTGATAAGTACCTCTTACGTCAGGATTTTGGAAATGTTAAGTCTAAACTGTGTACTGATATAAACATGTAGTATATGTTGGTTTTGTGATTGCATTAATTGCCGCGCTTATGGATTTATGATATAGTTATGGTTTAGTTAAGTTGCTTTTGGATTTTAAGAATCATCTAGTGACATGATGTATGATTATAAACTGCACAGGTTTTGTGAATTGTGGATTGTAGTGGTGAATGACTTGAATGTTTTTCTTAATGACCTCAAATGTGTGATTGGATCCTGGATTGTTTGTTGAATTAAATATTATTAATCTTGAATTAGGTTCACACCTCCTAAATGAGAATTAAAATCGGGGGGGGGGGCTTGACAAAGTGGTATCAGAGCATGGTTTGAGGATCACTGAAATATTTGATATGTTGAAATACAAAATATATTGAGGTCTAATGAACTATAGTGATTGGTGGAAATTATCTTTGATGCATTTTAGGAATCTAGGATGATGAGGACATTTAGTCCTCCTACTTCATCTGCTTTTGATTAATGAAGTACGATAAAAGGGTTGATCGGGGATATTAAATCAGAGTAGCGCAGTAGAAGCGTGGTGAAACCTAATACATTGGTAGTAGAAAAATAGATGATGTGATTGGAGAAGATATTTGATGCACGAAATTATTCTGATGATCAAAAGAATTTCTAGAGATCAAGGACAGCAATAGAAAGGACAAGTTTACCCAAAAAAAAAAAAAAAAAGATTAGAAATGAATCTGAATGTGATAATAAGAGGGTCAAGACATCATCGATTTGAAAAGGGAAGTTACCACAAAAGATTCAATTATGTGTATGATGCAAGTTAAATTATGAAATAAGTTTGTATTTGTAGGTGACTGGAGCCTATTTTGCTTATAAAAATTTGGATCATAAAATGAAAGACTACCCTTTGGACAAGAAGAAAGAATCACTGCCGCATAAATCATCAGCCCATGTCAGAGTGTATGTTATCACGGAATATGATTCTAAAACTTATGAATTAGTGGTCGAAGGTACTATTCATGGTTCTGAAAGAATGCAAATATTTGTTTGACCATGTGTCTCATCTATGATTTGATTTGCAATATTTTGCTTATCACATGGGCATTCAACCTAAATCACTGGATTATATGCGATATGTAAATACGGCTATTGGGGATTGTTTGATAACAAACTCGATCTGGTTATCTTGTTTGATTTCTATTGGAGAACACGAACTTCTTGCTGATTTGGTTCTCCTAGATATTTGGAGTTTTGATATTATACTAAGTATGAATTGACTATCTTCCAATCATACCAGTATAGATTGTTATACAAAATGATCACTTTTTGCATACTAGATCATCCCATCTTTTATTTTGAGAGTATTGAGCATGATTTACCTCCTTGCCTGATGTATTTCCAAATGACTTACTAGGTTTACCTCCAGATAGAGAGGGTGAATTACTATTGATTTGGTCCCCGGGACAACCCCAATATCTAAGCCTCCTTACGGAATGACACCACTTGAGCTAGAGGAATTGAAAAAGGAACTACAAGAACTATTAGATAAGGATTTCATTCGACTCAGTGTTTCACCGTGGGGTGCTCCGGTGCTATTAGTTAAGAAGAAGGATGGAACATTAAGGCTTTGTATTGATTATAGACAATTGAATCAAGTGACCATCAAAAAAACAAGTATCCCCTACCTAGAATTGATGATTTGTTTGATCAATTGTAGGGTACCCAAGTATTCTCCAAGATTGATTTAAGGTCAGGTTACTATCAGTTGAAGATCATGAAGGAGGATATTCCAAAAACAGCTTTTAGAACTCGATATGGTCACTATGAATTCTTAGTGATGCCTTTTGGTTTAAATAATGCCCCTGCAGCTTTTATGGAACTGATGAATAGGATATTTCAGCCATTCTTTGATGATTGCATAATTGTATTCATTGATGACATATTAGTATATTTAAAGACTAATCAAGAGCATGAGGAACACTTGAGAAATATATTGTCCATACTAGGAGAAAAGAAGTTGTATGCAAAGTTAAGCAAATGTGAATTTTGGTTGAATGAAATTGCTTTCTTAGGCCATGTGATTTCAAGGAAGGGTATATCTGTTGATCCAAAGAAAGTGGAAGCTGTTGTTAAGTGGTAAGTACCAACAAACGTGACAGAAGTTAGAAGCTTCTTGGGCATGACGGGTTATTATAGGAAATTTGTGGAGGGATTTTCTTGAATCACTCAACCACTCGCCAAACTCACTCAAAAGAATGTGAAATTTGTATGGGGTAATGATTGTGAGCAAAGTTTTCAAGAGTTAAAAAGGAGATTGACTAGTGCCCCTATTCTCACTATTCCAAGTGGTGATGAGGGATTTATGGTTTACACTAATGCCTCAAGAAAGGGCCTTGGATGTGTTTTGATGCAAGAAGGGAAAGTGATTGCTTATGCTTCTAGACAACTAAAGAGTTATGAACTGAATTATCTAACTCATGATTTGGAATTGGCAGCAATTGTTTTTGCTCTAAAGATTTGGAGGCATTACTTGTATGGACAAACATTTGAAATCTTTACTGATCATAAGAGTTTAAAGTATATTTTTACTCAAAAAGAGTTAAACATGAGACAACGGAGATGGATAGAACTTGTAAAGGATTATGATTGTACCATTCGTTATCACCCGGGTAAAGCTAAGGTTGTAGCAGATGCCCTTAGTAGAAAATCTATAAGTTTTATGGCGACTTTGGTTGTGAAGCAATTGAAGTTATTAGAAGAGAATTATGATTCAAATGTTATGAGAAAAGGGCAAGACTCAATGATATTAATGGCCTCCATCCGAGTGCAATCTGATCTCATTCAACAAATTAAAGGAGGACAACTACAAGATCGACGCTTGATCTGCTTAAGGAATGAAGTAAAAAAGGGATTGAAAGTGAATTTTCGAGTTTCAGAGGATGGCCTATTGAGATTTAAGGATAGAATATGTGTTCCAAATGACTCAGATATCAAAGATCAAATCCTGAGGGATGGTCATAATTCAAAGTACACCATGCATCCTGGTAGCACTAAGATGTATAGAGATCTCCAAAGTCATTATTGGTGGGAAGGCATGAAGAAGGATATTGCAATATATGTTTCAAAGTGTTTGACTTGTCAGCAAATCAAAGCAGAACACCAAAGACCTGGAGGTTTGTTGCAACCTTTAGATATTCCTGAATGGAAATGGGAATGTATTACCATGGACTTTATTTCAGGACTACCCCAAACTTCTAGAAAGCATGATGCTATTTGGGTTATCATTGATAGGTTAACGAAATCTGCACATTTTCTACCGATCAATATGACTTATTCTCTTGATAGGCTTGCAGATTTATATATAAATGAAATAGTAAGACTTCATGGTGTTCCAAAGGAGATAATCTCTGACAGAGACTCCAGATTTCTATCTAGATTTTGGAGAAGGTTACAGGAATCTATTGGCACTAAAGTCAAGTTTAGCACTGCTTATCACCCTCAAACTGATGGTCAATCAGAAAGAACCATTCAAACACTTGAGGATTTGCTTCGAGCCTATGTTATGGATTGGAAAGGTGAATAAGATAAAGATATCTCTCTTATTGAGTTCACTTACAATAATAGTTATCATTCAAGTATTCAGATGGCTCCTTATGAAGCTTTATATGGGCGAAAGTGCAGGATGCCTATATGTTGGGAAGAAATTGGCGACAGAAAGTTATTAGCACCAGAAAAAGTACAAGAGACTACTGAGAAAATTCAACTTATAAGAAAAAGGTTAAAGACTGCTCAGAGTCGTCAAAAAAGTTATGCTGATAAAAGAAGGCGAAATATTGAGTTTCAAATCGGGGATTTTGTATTCCTGAAGGTCTCCCCTTCTAAAGGCATTGTAAGATTTGGGAAGAAAGGAAAGTTAAGCCCAAGATTTATTGGACCTTTTGAGATTCTTGAGAGGGTTGGTTCTGTCGCTTACAGGATTGCCTTGCCACCATCATTGTGCCATATCCATGATATATTTCATGTTTCAATGATCAGAAAGTATATACCTGATCCCTCTCATATCATTAAGTATGAGTCGATGGTGATTGATAAAGACTTGTCTTATGTGGAAGAGGCCACTCAGATTGTTGATAAAAAAAGAAAAGATCTTGAGGAATCGGGTTATCCCTCTAGTTAAAGTGATCTGGAGATATCATTCTGGAGAGGAAACAACTTGGGAGCTTGAGGAAGAAATGATGAAAGCTTATCCTCATCTTTTCGTCGAATGAGGTATGATAAATTTAGAGGACTAAATTTTTTTTTTTAGGAGGGGAGAGTGTAATATCCCCCATTTTTAAAAATTTAGTAAAAGGTTTGTTTGTAAAAATAAGGATTATTTAATAATTATTTTATATTAAAGGTTTATGGCTAGGGACCTAAGAGTAAATATTAGAAGTTTGATATAATTTATGAAAGATTCAGATTTAAGTTAAAAAAAAAAAATAGTGGACATGTGTCACTAACTAACATAAGGTTGGTGCCACTTATCTTTGCTCTAAAGATGACACCTAGCCCCTTTCATGCATACATGACACCTTGCAACTTTTGTATTAGCCAAAACCTAAATAATTAGATGAAAGGTTAAAGAAAACAAACCTGAAGAGTTGCAGCCAACGTGAGTTTGAGAGAAGAAGAAGAAGAAGAAGAAGAAGAAGAAGAAGAAGAAGAAGAAGAAGAAGAGCTTGAGGTTTTTCATCAATTTTCTCATATTTGGGATTCAAATAATTTGAAGGCAAGTATTCTAACCCAATCCCACAGTAACCTTAATCTCTGTTTCCATTTTTATTCTGCAAAATTTGAAATATTTCAACTGTGAACCAGACCTTCTTTCGTTTTGATATAAAGCTATGAATCTGTAATTTTTCGGTAATCTGACCTCTATGCAATGTTTCGGTCATAACATTTTGTAATAAACTCTGATTTAGACAAAACCTATTCCATTTGAAAGTAGACAAGAAAATCTTTATTTTGATATAAAGATCGAATGATTTGGAGTTTAAATTCCTACTAAGACTTCTGTTTAAATTAACCCTACAGATTCTGCAAAACAGGGACTGAAATTTCTGACCTCTTGTTGCTTAACTACTTATAACTTTCTGTTGTGAATTCAGATTCATACAAAGTATGTTTTATTCGAAGATAGACTCAAAATTCTTTCTGTATATACCTGATTTGAAATTTTTAGAGTACAATTGCTAACTGAAACATCTGCTTTCATCGACCCTATAGATTCAGTAAAACAGAGCTAATATTTTTAGACCTTTGGCTACGAAATTATCTGTAACTCCCTGTTGTAAATTCCAAATCTTGTAAAACTTAATTTGTCTAAAACTAGATTGACAAAGATTTCTAATGACACCTATTTTGTATAAATTAGAGCATAATTGGTTATCCAAATAGTTCATACAATGTTCCTTTCAAATTCTGCCAGAATCGAGCTTTGGTCGATTTCGGCTTTCCTTGTTTCTTCTCTTTGGAAATCGATTTCGGCAAAAACTCTTACTTCAGTTAAGCTTTACATTATTACCTTAAATTCTTGTATACTTTTGTCATTTATTTATTTTTACATCTGCAGCTATCATCTAAAGATCATGTTTGCATTGTAATGATTCGGCACATGCATCCCATTGTTCCGCATTTGCTTTTGAAATGTGCCTCTTCCAGTTTCATTTCGTTGGCCATTGTATTCACCTAACTTTCTTATTTCAATTGAGCTATATGTGATTTCTTGAAATCCTTGTATGCTCTTGCTTTTGCTTCCTTTCAAATCTGAATACATTTGTGAAAGATCATGTTTGTATCGTATTGACTCGAAAGGCATATGTACATTTCATTGTTCCGCATGTGCTTCCAATATATGCTAATTTCATTATTCATACTGTCCCTTTGTACTCCGGTGTTTGTGGGATAAATGTGAACCTTTGCTAGAAATGGTAAAGGGAGTTATGCTTAGAGCCCGCGATGCTCTGCCGGCCCCCTATGACTTCACTCAGACGTGGGTGGATGGAGCTCCCAGACGTGGGAGACTTATGTTTGTTGGTCATTCAGAAATGGATGGACCATATTATGTTATGATCCCACTTCACCTTCTATGTGTTTGATATGATATCCAAAGCTTTGGCTACGTTTCTATGCATGCTTCGGATAAGAATGAAATGAATGCATCGTCATGTGACATTTGAGCTTCTATTCATGTTTTGTTCTTTGATATATTTATGAAATGTTATAAGTCTTTGTTATACCTTGAAAACTACCATATGTCATCGATATGCTCCTTATGCCAATGATATGCTCCAATTACCTTTCCTCGATTGTATGAATAAAACGTGCTTCGAACGATATGATATTAAAATTCTGCATTCAAACAAAACATGCTACTGTTTCATCCTGTATCTCTGCTTTGTATTTTGATACCTCATTTGTTTGAAAATTGTCCTCTTTGCTATGGATATGTTAGTCATTTGCTGAGCTTTATATGCTCACCCCGTTGCTATATAAATTTTTCAGGATAGCTTATCGCTCACTAAAATGTGTAAATTGGGTTGAGGCAGTGGAAGACTAGAAGATTTTGGGGCAAATATTTTGTACTTGATAGGTTGATGTTGTATAAGTTCTTTTTGGGTATAATGAAATATCAATGACAAATCTAGATTGATGTATCTTGTAAATATTTGATAAGTACCTCTTACGTCAGGATTTTGGAAATGTTAAGTCTAAACTATGTACTGATATAAACATGTAGTATATGTTGGTTTTGTGATTGCATTAATTGCCGCGCTTATGGATTTATGATATAGTTATGGTTTAGTTAAGTTGCTTTTGGATTTTAAGAATCATCTAGTGACATGATGTATGATTATAAACTGCACAGGTTTTGTGAATTGTGGATTGTAGAGGTGAATGACTTGAATGTTTTTCTTAGTGACCTCAAATGTGTGATTGGATCCTGGATTGTTTGTTGAATTAAATATTATTAATCTTGAATTAGGTTCACACCTCCTAAATGAGAATTAAAATCGGGGGGGGGGGGCATGACAGAGTGGTATCAGAGCATGGTTTGAGGATCACTGAAATATTTGATATGTTGAAATACAAAATATATTGAGGTCTAATGAACTATAGTGATTGGTGGAAATTATCTTTGATGCATTTTAGGAATCTAGGATGATGAGGACATTTAGTCCTCCTACTTCATCTGCTTTTGATTAATGAAGTACGATAAAAGGGTTGATCGGGGATATTAAATCAGAGTAGCGCAGTAGAAGCGTGGTGAAACCTAATACATTGGTAGTAGAAAAATAGATGATGTGATTGGAGAAGATATTTGATGCACGAAATTATTCTGATGATCAAAAGAATTTCTAGAGATCAAGGACAGCAATAGAAAGGACAAGTTTACCCAAAAAAAAAAAAAAAAGATTAGAAATGAATCTGAATGTGATAATAAGAGGGTCAAGACATCATCGATTTGAAAAGGGAAGTTACCACAAAAGATTCAATCATGTGTATGATGCAAGTTAAATTATGAAATAAGTTTGTATTTGTAGGTGACTGGAGCCTATTTTGCTTATAAAAATTTGGATCATAAAATGAAAGACTACCCTTTGGACAAGAAGAAAGAATCACTGCCGCATAAATCATCAGCCCATGTCAGAGTGTATGTTATCACGGAATATGATTCTAAAGCTTATGAATTAGTGGTCGAAGGTACTATTCATGGTTCTGAAAGAATGCAAATATTTGTTTGACCATGTGTCTCATCTATGATTTGATTTGCAATATTTTGCTTATCACATGGGCATTCAACCTAAATCACTGGATTATATGCGATATGTAAATACGGCTATTGGGGATTGTTTGATAACAAACTCGATCTGGTTATCTTGTTTGATTTCTATTGGAGAACACGAACTCCTTGCTGATTTGGTTCTCCTAGATATTTGGAGTTTTGATATTATACTAAGTATGAATTGACTATCTTCCAATCATACCAGTATAGATTGTTATACAAAATGATCACTTTTTGCATACTAGATCATCCCATCTTTTATTTTGAGAGTATTGGGCATGATTTACCTCCTTGCCTGATGTATTTCCAAATGACTTACTAGGTTTACCTCCAGATAGAGAGGGTGAATTACTATTGATTTGGTCCCCGGGACAACCCCAATATCTAAGCCTCCTTACGGAATGACACCACTTAAGCTAGAGGAATTGAAAAAAGAACTACAAGAACTATTAGATAAGGATTTCATTCGACTCAGTGTTTCACCGTGGGGTGCTCCGGTGCTATTAGTTAAGAAGAAGGATGGAACATTAAGGCTTTGTATTGATTATAGACAATTGAATCAGGTGACCATCAAAAAAACAAGTATCCCCTACCTAGAATTGATGATTTGTTTGATCAATTGTAGGGTACACAAGTATTCTCCAAGATTGATTTAAGGTCAGGTTACTATCAGTTGAAGATCATGAAGGAGGATATTCCAAAAACAGCTTTTAGAACTCGATATGGTCACTATGAATTCTTAGTGATGCCTTTTGGTTTAAATAATGCCCCTGCAGCTTTTATGGAACTGATGAGTAGGATATTTCAGCCATTCTTGGATGATTGCATAATTGTATTCATTGATGACATATTAGTATATTTAAAGACTAATCAAGAGCATGAGGAACACTTGAGAAATATATTGTCCATACTAGGAGAAAAGAAGTTGTATGCAAAGTTAAGCAAATGTGAATTTTGGTTGAATGAAATTGCTTTCTTAGGCCATGTGATTTCAGGGAAGGGTATATCTGTTGATCCAAAGAAAGTGGAAGCTGTTGTTAAGTGGTAAGTACCAACAAACGTGACGGAAGTTAGAAGCTTCTTGGGCATGACGGGTTATTATAGGAAATTTGTGGAGGGATTTTCTTGAATCACTCAACCACTCGCCAAACTCACTCAAAAGAATGTGAAATTTGTATGGGGTAATGATTGTGAGCAAAGTTTTCAAGAGTTAAAAAGGAGATTGACTAGTGCCCCTATTCTCACTATTCCAAGTGGTGATGAGGGATTTATGGTTTACACTAATGCCTCAAGAAAGGGCCTTGGATGTGTTTTGATGCAAGAAGGGAAAGTGATTGCTTATGCTTCTAGACAACTAAAGAGTTATGAACTGAATTATCTAACTCATGATTTGGAATTGGCAGCAATTGTTTTTGCTCTAAAGATTTGGAGGCATTACTTGTATGGACAAACATTTGAAATCTTTACTGATCATAAGAGTTTAAAGTATATTTTTACTCAAAAAGAGTTAAACATGAGACAACGGAGATGGATAGAACTTGTAAAGGATTATGATTGTACCATTCGTTATCACCCGGGTAAAGCTAATGTTGTAGCAGATGCCCTTAGTAGAAAATCTATAAGTTTTATGGCGACTTTGGTTGTGAAGCAATTGAAGTTATTAGAAGAGAATTATGATTCAAATGTTATGAGAAAAGGGCAAGACTCAATGATATTAATGGCCTCCATCCGAGTGCAATCTGATCTCATTCAACAAATTAAAGGAGGACAACTACAAGATCGACGCTTGATCTGCTTAAGGAATGAAGTAAAAAAGGGATTGAAAGTGAATTTTCGAGTTTCAGAGGATGGCCTATTGAGATTTAAGGATAGAATATGTGTTCCAAATGACTCAGATATCAAAGATCAAATCCTGAGGGATGGTCATAATTCAAAGTACACCATGCATCCTGGTAGCACTAAGATGTATAGAGATCTCCAAAGTCATTATTGGTGGGAAGGCATGAAGAAGGATATTGCAATATATGTTTCAAAGTGTTTGACTTGTCAGCAAATCAAAGCAGAACACCAAAGACCTGGAGGTTTGTTGCAACCTTTAGATATTCCTGAATGGAAATGGGAATGTATTACCATTGACTTTATTTCAGGACTACCCTAAACTTCTAGAAAGCATGATGCTATTTGGGTTATCATTGATAGGTTAACGAAATCTGCACATTTTCTACCGATCAATATGACTTATTCTCTTGATAGGCTTGCAGATTTATATATAAATGAAATAGTAAGACTTCATGGTGTTCCAAAGGAGATAATCTCTAACAGAGACTCCAGATTTCTATCTAGATTTTGGAGAAGGTTACAGGAATCTATTGGCACTAAAGTCAAGTTTAGCACTGCTTATCACCCTCAAACTGATGGTCAATCAGAAAGAACCATTCAAACACTTGAGGATTTGCTTCGAGCCTATGTTATGGATTGGAAAGGTGAATGAGATAAAGATATCTCTCTTATTGAGTTCACTTACAATAATAGTTATCATTCAAGTATTCAGATGGCTCCTTATGAAGCTTTATATGGGCGAAAGTGCAGGATGCCTATATGTTGGGAAGAAATTGGCGACAGAAAGTTATTAGCACCAGAAAAAGTACAAGAGACTACTGAGAAAATTCAACTTATAAGAAAAAGGTTAAAGACTGCTCAGAGTCGTCAAAAAAGTTATGCTGATAAAAGAAGGCGAAATATTGAGTTTCAAATCGGGGATTTTGTATTCCTGAAGGTCTCCCCTTCTAAAGGCATTGTAAGATTTGGGAAGAAAGGAAAGTTAAGCCCAAGATTTATTGGACCTTTTGAGATTCTTGAGAGGGTTGGTTCTATCGCTTACAGGATTGCCTTGCCACCATCATTGTGCCATATCCATGATATATTTCATGTTTCAATGATCAGAAAGTATATACCTGATCCCTCTCATATCATTAAGTATGAGTCGATGGTGATTGATAAAGACTTGTCTTATGTGGAAGAGCCCACTCAGATTGTTGATAAAAAAAGAAAAGATCTTGAGGAATCGGGTTATCCCTCTAGTTAAAGTGATCTGGAGATATCATTCTGGAGAGGAAACAACTTGGGAGCTTGAGGAAGAAATGATGAAAGCTTATCCTCATCTTTTCGTCGAATGAGGTATGATAAATTTAGAGGACTAAATTTTTTTTTTTAGGAGGGGAGAGTGTAACATCCCCCATTTTTAAAAATTTAGTAAAAGGTTTGTTTGTAAAAATAAGGATTATTTAATAATTATTTTATATTAAAGGTTTATGGCTAGGGACCTAAGAGTAAATATTAGAAGTTTGATATAATTTATGAAAGATTCAGATTTAAGTTAAAAAAAAAAATAGTGGACATGTGTCACTAACTAACATAAGGTTGGTGCCACTTATCTTTGCTCTAAAGATGACACCTAGCCCCTTTCATGCATGCATGACACCTTGCAACTTTTGTATTAGCCAAAACCTAAATAATTAGATGAAAGGTTAAAGAAAACAAACCTGAAGAGTTGCAGCAACGTGAGTTTGAGAGAAGAAGAAGAAGAAGAAGAAGAAGAGCTTGAGGTTTTTCATCAATTTTCTCACATTTGGGATTCAAATAATTTGAAGGCAAGTATTCTAACCCAATCCCACAGTAACCTTAATCTCTGTTTCCATTTTTATTCTGCAAAATTTGAAATATTTCAACTGTGAACCAGACCTTCTTTCGTTTTGATATAAAGCTATGAATCTGTAATTTTTCGGTAATCTGACCTCTATGCAATGTTTCGGTCATAACATTTTGTAATAAACTCTGATTTAGACAAAACCTATTCCATTTGAAAGTAGACAAGAAAATCTTTATTTTGATATAAAGATCGAATGATTTGGAGTTTAAATTCCTACTAAGACTTCTATTTAAATTAACCCTACAGATTCTGCAAAACAGGGACTGAAATTTCTGACCTCTTGTTGCTTAACTACTTATAACTTTCTGTTGTGAATTCAGATTCATAAAAAGTATGTTTTATTCGAAGATAGACTCAAAATGCTTTCTGTATATACCTGATTTGAAATTTTTAGAGTACAATTGCTAACTGAAACATCTGCTTTCATCGACCCTATAGATTCAGTAAAACAGAGCTAATATTTTTAGACCTTTGTCTACGAAATTATCTGTAACTCCCTGTTGTAAATTCCAAATCTTATAAAACTTAATTTGTCTAAAACTAGATTGACAAAGATTTCTAATGACACCTATTTTGTATAAATTGGAGCATAATTGGTTATCCAAATAGTTCATACAATGTTCCTATCAAATTCTGCCAGAATCGAGCTTTGGTCGATTTCGGCTTTCCTTGTTTCTTCTCTTTGGAAATCGATTTCGGCAAAAAC
The DNA here is from genome assembly GCF_036884655.1 of Musa acuminata AAA Group. Lineage (NCBI taxonomy): Eukaryota > Viridiplantae > Streptophyta > Magnoliopsida > Zingiberales > Musaceae > Musa > Musa acuminata. Next base: position 24,734,381 of record NC_088332.1, read on the forward strand.
TCTTACTTCAGTTAAGCTTTACATTATTACCTTAAATTCTTGTATACTTTTGTCATTTATTTATTTTTACATCTGCAGCTATCATCTAAAGATCATGTTTGCATTGTAATGATTCGGCACATGCATCCCATTGTTCCGCATTTGCTTTTGAAATGTGCCTCTTCCAGTTTCATTTCGTTGGCCATTGTATTCACCTAACTTTCTTATTTCAATTGAGCTATATGTGATTTCTTGAAATCCTTGTATGCTCTTGCTTTTGCTTCCTTTCAAATCTGAATACATTTGTGAAAGATCATGTTTGTATCGTATTGACTCGAAAGGCATATGTACATTTCATTGTTCCGCATGTGCTTCCAATATATGCTAATTTCATTATTCATACTGTCCCTTTGTACTCTGGTGTTTGTGGGATAAATGTGAACCTTTGCTAGAAATGGTAAAGGGAGTTATGCTTAGAGCCCGCGATGCTCTGCCGGCCCCCTATGACTTCACTCAGACGTGGGTGGATGGAGCTCCCAGACGTGGGAGACTTATGTTTGTTGGTCATTCAGAAATGGATGGACCATATTATGTTATGATCCCACTTCACCTTCTATGTGTTTGATATGATATCCAAAGCTTTGGCTATGTTTCTATGCATGCTTCGGATAAGAATGAAATGAATGCATCGTCATGTGACATTTGAGCTTCTATTCATGTTTTGTTCTTTGATATATTTATGAAATATTATAAGTCTTTGTTATACCTTGAAAACTACCATATGTCATCGATATGCTCCTTATGCCAATGATATGCTCCAATTACCTTTCCTCGATTGTATGAATAAAACGTGCTTCGAACGATATGATATTGAAATTCTGCATTCAAACAAAACATGCTACTGTTTCATCCTGTATCTCTGCTTTGTATTTTGATACCTCATTTGTTTGAAAACTGTCCTCTTTGCTATGGATATGTTAGTCATTTGTTGAGCTTTATATGCTCACCCCGTTGCTATATAAATTTTTCAGGATAGCTTATCGCTCACTAAAATGTGTAAATTGGGTTGAGGCAGTGGAAGACTAGAAGATTTTGGGGCAAATATTTTGTACTTGATAGGTTGATGTTGTATAAGTTCTTTTTGGGTGTAATGAAATATCAATGACAAATCTAGATTGATGTATCTTGTAAATATTTGATAAGTACCTCTTACGTCAGGATTTTGGAAATGTTAAGTCTAAACTGTGTACTGATATAAACATGTAGTATATGTTGGTTTTGTGATTGCATTAATTGCCGCGCTTATGGATTTATGATATAGTTATGGTTTAGTTAAGTTGCTTTTGGATTTTAAGAATCATCTAGTGACATGATGTATGATTATAAACTGCACAGGTTTTGTGAATTGTGGATTGTAGAGGTGAATGACTTGAATGTTTTTCTTAGTGACCTCAAATGTGTGATTGGATCCTGGATTGTTTGTTGAATTAAATATTATTAATCTTGAATTAGGTTCACACCTCCTAAATAAGAATTAAATTCGGGGGGGGGGGGGGGGGGGGGGGGGGGGGGCGTGACAAGTCTCCCTGGGAGACTTAGCCCAGGCGGTTGCACCTCCTGGCTTGGGCGGTTGCACCTCCTACAGTAATCAGGGTCCGAATGGGTAGATCCATTCGGCCCAAATTGGGTCTTTCAAGGGCCCAATTGCCCCAAGATTAAGCCAATGGGATCACCTCCCATTACCAACTTAATCATTGTGCTAACTACGATAAATCCTAAGACAATTTCTACAGCTTGCTCCGGTGCGTCAATCGCATCTTCCGGCGAGTTTCCGGCGAACTTCCGTCGATCATTCGTTGAACCCTCGGTGATTCTCCTGCGGACTTCCGGCAAACTCCTGGACTTGCGACGATACACTTGGCGAGTTCCGACGAGCTTCTTTGGAAAGCTTATGGACTTCTCGGATTTGTTCCTGCAGAACCTCCGACGATAGTCGGAACTTCCGTCGAGCTCTTGAACTCCCAACGTGATCATTGTCATGACTCCGGCGCAACTCCTGCTGCATGTCTTACTTTCATCGTAGTTAATCCTGCACACTTATCTCAACATATAGGTTAGACAACAAATGACAATAGACTTCATCATCAAAATCCGAGATTCAACAGAATTGCTATCTTTGTTATCTTTCATATTTGAATTATCAGACTTGAAAATAGATGTCATGACTTGACATTATACTTGGCATCATATCTTGAGAATGTTAGATCATGATAGGAATCATGATATGTATGTTTATAAGTCTAATGAACTTATCTTATCAGTTTGTTTCTTGAATTCAAAGCCTTTGAATTCAAGAATGCCTTTTCTCAAGTATAGCATATAGATAGGGAGAGTTAAGGTTAACTCCGTCATCAATTGATTATCATCATAAAAAAGAGGGAGATTGTTGAATCTCAGATTTTGATGATGAAGTCAATTGTAATTTGTTTGATCTAATCTATATGTTGAGGAAAGTATGTAGGATTAACTATGATAACAGTAAGACATAAAGCTAATGTTGTGCTGGAGTCAAGATCGAGAACTCATTGGGAGTTCGAGAGTTCGTCGGAAGTCCGGACGTTCATCGGAAGTTCTACCGGAACCAACCGAGAAGTCCAGTAGCTTGCCAAAGAAGCTCGTCGGAACTCAGATCGTTGTAAAGTCCAGGAGCTTGCTGGGAGTCCACCGGAACATTGCCGAGAGTTCGTCGGATGTTCGCCAGAAGTACGTCGGAAGAGTAATTGACGCATCGGAACAAGAAGTGCTGTAATTATGTCTTAATTATTATATTTAGAGCATAAATTAAGTTAGGATTGAGAGGTAATCCCACTAACTTAATTAGGGGCCAATTGGGCCCTTAATAGTGCTGAATTGGGCCAAATTAAGTAGCCAATTTAGCCCTTGAAAACATGGTTGGTGATGGCAATGCCTGAAAAGCAATGTCCTAGGATTTCTGGGCGATGGTACCACCTAGACTGGGAGGTGATACCACTGTCAGTTAATACTGCCAGTAGTGGTATCGCCCCTATCAGGCGATGGTACTACCAGAGCTCGGTCTCTGAGCTCTGTTAGGTAGTGGTACCGCCTAGACTAAGCGATGGTACCGCCCAGTGTCAGGTGTCAGGCGGTGGTACTGCTAGTACCTCGAAAATCCATGATGAGACATAATTTTTTGCTCTAATTTTGAAGCCATTGGGGCCAATAAAGACCCCACCTTTTTCTGCATGAAAGGGCATGAAAGCTATTAGCATAATCTTGAGTTCTTGAGTCTTAAAGTGTTGTAAAAGTAAAGAGTTCTCCTCCTTCATCTCTTAGCCTTCTAACCATCCAAGAAAGTGGAGTGAGACTTGTAAGGGTTGTCTCTTAAACCCGGCAAAAGGAGAAAGCACTGTAAAAGGTGGTTGGCCTTTGCCTATTGAAGGAAGGCCTTTAGTGGACACCGGTGACCTTATCGGAGGAGGAATCCGAAAGTGGATGTAGGTCACATTAACCGAACCACTCTAAATTCTGATTTTCTTATCATTTGTACAATTTACATTACTGCAAATCTCCTTAATCTTCTCTTGCACTTTTACGAAAGCTTTCAAGTTCAAATTAACTCTGAATTGATTTTAATTAAAATGAATATTTTTTTAAAATCGGGAAAGTTTTCCTCTGCACTAATTCACCCCCCCCCCCCTCTTAGTGTTGTTGAATCTTGGATTTTGATGATGAAATCAATTGGTAAATTATTTGATCTAATCCATGTGTTGAGATAAGTGTGTAGGATTAACTACGATAGTAGTAAGGCATAAAGCAGATGATGGGTCAGAGTCGACAACTTGGATAATATACCGGGAGCTCACCGGGAGTTCATCATGAGATCACCGGAAGCACATTGGAAGACTCGCTGAAAGCTCGTCGGGAGATCGCTAAAAGCATGTTGAAAGACTAGCCGAGAGTTGGTCGGGAGTTCGCTGGAAGCTCACCAGAAGACTTGTTGAAAAGTTCATCGTAAGATCATTGAGTGAAAAATCGATGTATCGGACCATGCTTGCCTTAATCGTAGTTAGAACGATAATTAGAGTTGATTTGGGAGGTAATCTCATCAACTCTGTTAGGGGCCAACTGGGCTCGGAGTTGGGCTGGTTTAGGCCGGAGTCAATTCCCAACCAGGATATTGAATTCCTGGTCGGTGATGGCACCGCTTGGAAAGTAGCACCCCAAGTGGCCTGGGCGGTGGTACCGCCGGCAGTTATTGCTGCCAGCGGTGGTACTGCCCTTGTCAAGCGGTGGTACCGCCCTTGTCAGGCAGTGGTATCGCTAGAGCTCGGTCTTCGAGCTCTGTCAAGTGGTGGTACCGCCTAGATTGAGCGGTAGTACCGCCCAGTTTCAGGTGTCAAGCGGGAATATTTTAAGAAATCGAAGAATTTTTCGCTGCACTAATTCAACCCCACCCCCCTTAGTGCCGCTCTTGATCCTAACAATTGGTATCAAAGCAAGGTTCACTCTCGTTTGGGTTAAAACCCAAGAGAGATGACATTTGTTGGGAACCAAGAGGGTCATTCAATTACATGTCCGCCCATGTTCAATGGGACGGATTATACATATTGGAAGACTAGAATGAAGATCTTCCTAATTTCAATGGATTTTGAGCTATGGAACGTTGTTGAAAATAGTTTTCAAAAGTCTTCTCTTTTAATAAACGATTGGAATGAGTTGGAGAAGAAGACTTTCACTTTAAATGCCAAGGCTATGAATGTCTTGTTTTGTGCATTAGATAAAAACGAGTTTAATCGAGTGTCGATTTGTAAAACAGCTTTTGATGTTTGGCATAAACTCGAAGTGACTCATGAAGGCACTAGTAGAGTGAAGGAGTCAAAAATTAATCTTTTAATGCACATTTATGAGTTGTTTCGGATGAAACCGAGTGAGACCATTGGAGACATGTACACCTGATTTACGGATGTCATCAATGGTCTAAAAGGTCTTGGTAAAAGTTTTTCAGATTTTGAACTTGTTAATAAAATTTTAAGATCCATTCCAAAGAGTTGGGACCCTAAAGTAACAAACATTCAAGAGACCAAAGATCTAAATAATTTTCCTCTCGAAGAACTAATTAGGTCACTAATGACCTATGAAATGACTTGTAAAGCTCATGAAGGGACACACTTCCAAAGAATGGGAAGGATATGACACTAAGAACCCAAGAAGACCACTTGAAAGAAAACTCAAGTGATGAGGACCTTGATAAAGATTTGGCACTCTTAACAAGAAAATTCAAAAAATTTATAAAAAGGAATAAATTTAAAAATGATACTAAAAAAAATTTAAACCCAAGAAAGATCAAGTAATATGCTACGAATGCAAGAAGCCGGGACATTACAAGAGCGAATGCCCTCGAGCCAAGAAGAGGCAACTGAAGAAGAAGGCTCTCAAAGCAACATGGGATGACTTAAGTGCATCATAAGAAGAGGAGCCTACCATCACCGAGTAAGTTGCTCACTATACACTAATGGACATTGGAGATGAGGTAACAAGTTCATTTGATGTAAATTTATCCTTTGATGAACTATTAAATACTTTTCATGATTTATTTGATGAATGTAAATCAATTAGTAAAAAATATAAATTGTTAAAAAAGGAGCATGCTTCTCTTGTTAGTGATTTCGATAGATTAAAGGTTGAGCATAATAGTAGTTTAACTCTTTGTACGAAATGTGATGAACTAGAAATACCTAAAAAGGAAAACTTGCTACTCAAAGAAACCTTAGAAAAATTTGAGGTTGGTAGCAAGTCTTTGAATATAATCCTTGTCAATAAAGGTCAAATTCTTAGGAGAAGTAGAATCGGATTTGTGAGTAGCTCTCACCAAAATCTAACTACCTTTGTTAAAGGCCCAACCTTACATGTTTCACCTCACACCAAATGCAACTTTTGTTACAAACTCATACATATTGCCTATAAATGTCCACTTAAAAGATGTAGTCCACATAGATTGATTTGAGTTCCTAGAAGAACCTCAAATGACTCAATGCAATATGATAAGATATGTAGATCGATTTTTGAGACATCCAAGGTCAAATGGGTCCCTAAAAATCATCCTTTTTTTGTAAAAAAATGTACCATCATAAGCTAAGAGCAAGAGATGGTACCTTGATAGTGGATGCTTAAGGCATATGATAGGAGATCCATCTTAATTCTCTAATAAGCAAAAAGATTCTGTATCAAGTCACACATGCCATCGCTCATGTGATTGGCTTGTTGGGCACCTATGACTAGCACTTCCACTATCGGTCTTCCTTCAATGGGTGAAGAACAACTACCCTCTTACAACTCTTTCTCCTTTTCACAGGTTTAGGAGACAACCCTTACAAGCCTCACACATCTTTTGAATGATCTCAAAACTAGAAAGGGAGGAAGAGGACACTTAGCAATTTTACAACCCAAAATAACAACCCCTTTCTGCTCTAATTCGTGCTTGCAGGAATAGCTGGGGTATTTATAAACCCAAAATGGTTTCAAAAATAGAGCTAAAAAAAAGTCTCATCTCGGTTTTCTAGAGTACTAGTGGTACCATCGCCTAGAGTACTGATACTAGGTCGTACCATTGTATAACACAATCTGGGAGACTATGTTTCGGCAGTACCACCGTCCAGACTGACGATACCACCACTTGACACTGTGGTAGTACCATTGCCCAGTCTGGTGGTAGTACTGTCATGCCCCTAAAAATATCCATGATATTAAAATTCAAGAAAACAAATCCAGGATCCAAACATACATTTAAGGACACTGAAAAATATTCAATCAAATTTACATCCATAAAACCTGTGCAGTTTATAATCAAATATCACATCACTCGATAATTCATATTTATGGCAACCCAAGCCAAACTTGACAAACATGAACAACATTTATAAATCCACAAGCTAAATAAATTATACAATCATAACTCCAGCCATTTACCACAAGTTCAGATCATCATAAACTAGACTTAACATTCTGAAAGTCTAAATAAGAGAGATCTTCTAATTCTTTTACTCAGTATATCCATTTCGATTCATCGACAACATTTCATTACATACAAAATATGCTTATACAACAATAACATAATAACCAACAAGACTTGCCCATAATTCTGAATAGCTTTCCACTGCCTCAGCCCAATTCAAACATCTCAAAGAGTGACAAGCTGACCTGAAAGATTTATATAACAACGGATGAGCTAAAAACAGCTCAGCAAGTGACAAAGCATATTCATAATAGAAGGAACGGTTTCAAACGAGTAAGATATCATAATGCAAGGCAGAATACAAGAATTCTCAAGGATACCATCTCATTAGATACAAAATCGTATGTGTCATGTCATTCAAAACATATTTGGTTCATAACAAATGGAGCATAGAGTAATTGGAGCATATAAATAGCGTACGAGATGTTCCGGAGCATATCAATGGCAAATAGGACATTTCAGAACATATCAGTTTATAGCAAATGGAGCACATAGTAATTGGAGCATACCAATAGCGTATGAAATATTCTGGAGCATATCAATGACAAATGGAACATTAGGAGCATAACAATAGCAAATGAAACATTTTGGAGCATAACAAAGGCATAGGAAATGTTTCGGAGCATATCAATAACAAATGAAACATTTCGGAGCTTGTCAATGGCGTATGAAATGTTCCGGAGTATATCAACGGCATATGGAATATTTCGGAGCATATCAATAACAAATACCAAACAGAAGCTCAAACGTCGTCTTTGACGTTGCATTCATATCATTCTTATCCAAAGCATGTACAGAAACACATAACCAAAGCTCTGGATATCATATCAAACATACAGAAGGTGCAGTGGGATCGCAGACAGAATATGAATCATCCATTTCTGAATGACCACCAGACAGAAGTCTCCCACGTCTGGGAGCTCCATCCACCCACGTCTAGGTGAAGTCAGAGGGGGGCCGGCAGAGCATCTCAGGCTCTATGCACATACCCTTTACCATTTCTGGCAAAGGTCCAGATAATCCCACAAACACCAGAGTACAAAAGGACAGTATGAACAACGAATAGCATATATCGGAAGTACACGTGGAACAACAAAACGTACATGTGCCTTTACGAGTCAATATGATGCAAGCAATAATCTTTCACAATTGTATTCAGATTTGAAAGGAATTGAAAGCAATGGCACATATGGAATCCAAGCAATCACATACAACTCAATTTCAATAAGAAGGTTAGATGAATTCGATATCCAAAGGAATGAAACTAGAATAGGCACACATCGAAAGCAAATGCGGAACAATGGGTTATATATGTGCCTATATAAGTCAATACGATATAGCATAAACATTACACAACAGTTTTCAAGAATGCAAATAATTTTAAGGACAAGAGCATACAAGAATTCAAAGTAGTAATATAAAGCTCAATTGAATAAGAAAGCTAAAGAATGTCAATTTCCAAAGAAATGAAACCAGAATATGCGAAATCGACCAAAGCTCGATTTCTGGCAGAATTCAAGAGGCACATTGAACAAATGATTCAAACTATCAATCGTGCTCCAAGTTACTCAGAAATATATCATTGGAAAGATATTTCAATTTATTTTCAGATAAAACAAGTCTCGTATGAATCGTAGTTTCCAACAAAGAGTTACAATAGATTTAGTAACCCAAGATCAAAGAACAAATCTCAATTTTACAAAATTCACAGGGTCGGATTCAACAAAAAACTGGGTAGGCATTTGGACTCTAAATCATTCAATCCATATATCAAAGAAAGATCTACGAGTCTAGTTTCCAATGAAATAAGCTTTGAACAAATCAGAGTTTCCAACATCTACTTATAGGCAAATCAGTAACAAAAGGTCAGAAATTACGATCCCTGTTTTGCAGAATCTGTAGGCTCATTTGAAACAGAAGTTTGGGCAGGCAAACTTACTCCGAATTCTTAAAATAAGCTATCAAAAGAAAGGTTTATGAGTCTATATTCTGATCATATAATTTTTGTCCAAATCAGAGATCAATACATGAAGTTATAATCATAAAAAGGTAGAAAAGTCAGAATCTCAGAAGTTGTAAAGATTCGGATTGTTACGTCTAAACAGGAGATATATCAAATGCAAGGCTAGAACAATTAAATGTTCCTCATATTCAAAGCAAATGTAGAGATAAAATTGCAGTAAGGAAAGATCAGGACACTTGCAATAGGAAAGATTAGAACAATAACAGGAGAAACGATCGGGAAACTTGCCTTTTAAAGGTTTTGATCCGAAGATCCAAAGAAGGTGTCAGCCCAAATCCTTCTACTTTTCCTCCATGTCCTCTCCCTGTTCCGTGTTCTACATATGTTCTTCTCTTTTTCCTCCACAACTGTAGCTCATGCAGAATATAGAGGCATAGTCACCTGCTCTCTCTTACTCTTATTCCTCCGTTTTCTTTTTCAAACACAACTGTCGCAGCCATCGTCGCTGCCACTACCACAGTCGTAGCCTTCGACCGCAGCCCCTTCTACCACACTATTTCCTTCCTCCCTTCTCTCGTTCCTACTCTTTCTTTCCCAAACACAACTGTCGTAGATTGAGCTGCCACCACCGCAACCGCAATCACGGCCATAGTCCCTTTCTTTTTCCCTTTCCTTTCTTTCTCTTCCTTCTCCTTCCTTTCTTCTTCTTCTCCTTCCTCCCCTTCTTCTCCCCGATGAACAGCACCTCCTTTCCTCTGTTTCCTCCTGCAGGAAACAGACATGCCGCCTCTTCACCCGCTTCTACTTCTTCTCTTCTTCCTCACCATCTCTTCCTCTCCTTCTCTTCCAGCTGCAGCTTCCACCGCCACAGTCGCAGCTCCTCCTTTCCCTTCTCTTCTTCTTCTCCTCTTCTTCTTCCCTCCTCCTCCCCGGCGTCACACACACCCTCTCCTCTGTTTCCTCTGTAGGAAACAGAGGTATCACAACCTCTTCTCCTGCTTCCTCTTCCTCTTCTCTTCCTCTTCTTCTTCTTCTCCTCTTCGAACGCCCCACACCTCTCCTCTGTTTCCACCTGCAGGAAACAGAGGTGCTGCAGCCATAGCTGCTGCCACCTCTTGCTCCTCTCCCTCTTCCCTCTCTTTTCCCTCTTCTTCTCCTTCTCTTCTTCTCCTCTTCCCTTTTCCTCCCCAACGCCACACACCTCCTCGCTGCAGCCTTGCCACAGCTATCCTCCTCTCTTCCCTTCTCCTCCCCAACGCCCCACACATCCTCTTCTCTGTTTCCACCTGTGGGAAACAGAGGTGCTGCAGCCCTAGCTGCAGCTGCTGCCTCTCTCTCTCCTCTCCATCTTCCCTCTCTTCTTCTTCTTCTTCTTCTTTTCTTCTCTTCTCCCTCTTCCTCCTCTATTCTTTTCCCTCTTCTTCTTCTTTTCTTCTCTTCTCCCTCAACTTCTCTTCTTCTTCTCCTCACGCCCCACCGCTCACAGAGAGCGTGGGGGGCGGTGGGATAAAACCGAAATTTTTGGTTTTCTTTATTTTTTTCTTTTTACAACTTAACAGTTTAGCCCTTGAAATTTCTATATTTACATATAGGTCCTCCAATTTACATATAAATCCTTATTAATAAATTTTTAAAAGTGAGGGATATTACAAGTACCACCACTTGACACTAGGAGACCGAGCCCCTGCGCCCCCAACTGACCCAACTTTTTGATAACTAAATGGGTCTTTCTATTGGCCCAAAATAGCCCCAACATAGGCTCAATTGGCCCCTAATTGAGTTGGGTTAATTATATTCTAAACCAACCCAATTACAAATAAAACTACTTCGATATAGATAATTATTATAAAGCATTAATTACATGTTGTCTGTATGTCATTGGTTCATCTACGCTTCGTCCAATCCTTTGGCGCATCATCATCTTTGGTGGCCTTTTGCCCAATCGATATGTTGACCTCCGCAACTTTGATCTCCTTGGTATAATATCCCCTCTTCTAGGCTCGATGCCTGAACTTATAGCACGTCGATCGATCCTCCGGCTCGATGTCCAATCTTTTAACATGTTCCATTCTTGCCCAACATTGATTCTTCCTACTCAATTGTCTCACCTTGATCGAAGCTAGTCCTACAATACTGAAAACACAGATTAGATCATTAACTATATTAATTGGTTTCATCATCAATATATGAGATTCAACACTCCATTTATGGTGTACAGATACCCCGAATTTGACTTGCTACCATCGACATTGGATTGGAAACTCAAGTCTGTATAGCCTTCAATCCTGAGGCCACTATCTCTATATACCAATAAAAGATCCTTAATCCTTCTCAAGTACTTAATGATACACTTTATTGCTTTCTAGTTCTCTAAGCCTGGATCTGCTTGATACCTACTCGTGCCACTCAGAGCAAGCGCAATATCAGGCCTTGGTACATAGCATGACATACACAATAGACCCTATCGCTGAGGCATAAGGTATCCTATCCATGTTCCCCATTTCTTTAGGAGTCTTTGGCGACATACTCCTTGAAAGTGATATCCCATGTCTCATCAGTATGAGACCTCTCTTGGAATTTTTTATACTAAATCTTTTGATAATGATGTCAATGTACATGGACTAAGATAAGCCAAGCATCATCTTGAATATATCTCTATAGATCCAAAGATGATGTTTGGCTTGTCTCCTAAACCTATGAAAAGGAGAAAGAGTTGTAAGAGGGTAGTTGTTCTTCACCCATTGAAGGAAGACCGATAGTGGAAGTGCTAGTCATAGGTGCCCAACAAGCCAATCACGTGAGTGATGACACGTGTGACTTGATACAGAATCTTTTTGCTTATTATATTTTGACATATATCACTTTATAACTACTGCATATATATATATATATATATATATATATATATATATATATATATATATATATATATATTGTGATGTCCTTGGATTTGTGCAATGAGAATCGGATCGTGATGAGATCACGAAAATGAGATCGATTCACCTTTAAACACATATCCTAAATAATCCTGGTCATAGGTTACTCGAGAGGGACATCGTGATAACCGGATAGACTGATGTGCTATATACCCATCCATATGATGGATGCCGTTGGTCTCATAGCTGCTCGTGTAGGGACACTAGGGATGTAGTACAGGTGCTTATTGGAGAATGAGTTCACTGATTGATCCGCTTACGAAATGTTGGATGGTTGATGATGCCTTATTGTCAGACAGCGATTCCGTAGTCCTAGTGGTATATCTGGTCCTTAGACATGAGAAACCAAAGATGTTCTGTATGAGTGCTCCACTCTTTGATACCAGACTTATAGGTTTGGCTGTCCTAGATCTAGTACAGCTGGTCATTGGGAGTAGTAGTCGACCTTACGAGGGCTATTGAGTGTCGATAGAGGATCATCCACTCTCGGCGTCATGAGAGGAATATCCCATGTGTTCTTGCTCAAACAAATCCCTGGCTAGGGTCATTCAGGTTGAGAGAGAAAGAGTTCTCCGGGAGGATCCGATTAGAGCGAGACTCGAGTAGAAACCGTATGGGTCTGACAACACCATGCTCGATATACGGTCTCTGGGATATTAGATGGATAAGGGACTATAGGTACACGGTAACTGAGGACAGACAAATCCAATAGATTAGATTCCCCTGTATCATCTGGGGACTATGACATAGTGGCCTAGTACGTCCGTAGTCGATGAGTCTAGTAAATTATTACAGAGATAATAATTCACTGAGTTAGAAGGAGTTCTGACAGGTATGACTCACGGCCAGCTCAATATTGAGTCTAAAGGGTCACATACATATGGTAGGCATTGCGATGAGTAGAGGTTCGGATATGAGATATCCGACGGAGCCCTTGTCTTATTGGATATCCAATAAGCCCTTGAATTATTGGATCCCATGGACGAGATCCAATAAGAGCCCATGAGAGATTATTGGATAGAGATCCACTAATCTAAAAGGCTTAGGTTATTGGATGCAGATCCAATACCCACTAGGCGAGGATCCATTAGGGTTTGACAAAGGATCTCTATAAATAGGAGGGATTCAGAGCCTCATAAGCTAGAGCCTTTACTTGCCTCTCCTATTCTCCTTCCTCTCTCCACCTCAGAGCAGGCCAGGAGTTTTGAGGAGCATCGTTGCAACCTTGCTGTGTGGATCACCACTAGAGAGGAGGACGCTTGACCTCCTTCACCCTCTCTTAAGGATCTGCATTGAAACAGGGATATACGATCTCCCTAGGTAACATAATCTACTCTATACGCAGTTTTTCAGTTTCGCGGATTTTGTACACCAAATCTTCGCACGATGATGAACATCTCTTTAGGAACAAGGGATTTTGTTTTCTTGTTCTTCCGCTGCACATGTGATGTCGCCCCTAAAGATTTTCCCAACAGTGGTATCAGAGTCAGGTTGTTCATGCAATAAATTGGTTTTAAACTACGTGTGTTGTGTTTTGGAGAAGCTTTTGACGTAAAAATCTTTGACGCAAAAGTGGAAAAGGGCAGCAACTGTTGCTGCCCTCGCTGCCGTCGCAGATGGCATCACTGCCATCTACGTGCAAGCAGGCAGCCTGCAGCAGCAGCCGCAAGGGCAGCGGCGCTTGCGGTCGCTACTCTCGCGTGGTGACGCGCCGCAGGGCAGTGGCACTTGTGGTCGCTGCTCCCGCGGCCAAAAACCTAGTAGGAGCGGCCGCCCGGCGAGGCAGCATCGCCTGCGGGCGTTGCCTCGCAGGCAGAACCACCCGCGGAGGGGACGACGTCCATAGGGGCGCCTGCCTGCGGGGGCGCCCAACTGCAGGGGCAGCGCCGCCAGCGGGCGTGCCGCTTGCAGGCGAGGGCAGCGACCCCGCCCTCCGTCGCATAGCCCGCCACCGGTAGGGTGGCGGAGGCGGCGGCAGCAGCAGCAGTAGGGGAGGATGAGGGCATTAGGGTTTTCTGGGCAAAAGATAGTTTTGCCCCTCGAAATTTGAGAAATTTTATTTTCTGTCTTTTGTCTAAATTATGAAAATACCCGTAGGAATTAAGAAATTCTCTATATGTCCCTGATTTCATAAAATACTAAATTATTAAAAAGTTTAGTTGATTATTATTTTTATTATTATCTAGTAGTCCTATATGATGATGATTATTTATACATGTGATGTATGATGTGTGGACGGATGATCATGGACCGTGTGATGTGTGTACTTGTGATTATTATTCTTGGGCCTGCGAGCCTCCATTATATTTCTCGTTTATTGTCGGGCCTGCATGCATGTGATTAAGTTGTAATCAAATGAGGAGGCGCAGCGGGAGCGTGGATACGATAGCGGGACCCACGAGACGGATGATCGCAATGCATGAGGATGCATCGAGATGTCAACGGAACCAACATGGACGAGATGGATGATCACAGGGCATGGAGATGCATCGTTGCACATATAGATCTTGATGTAAGTGATTAGGCCTACTGGCTCGGGCCTAATCACATTAGGTTGTGGTCCATGATCATCTGGTGTGATTGCTTATACATATATTAGATATGTATATATATATTTGCATGCGATGTAGATATATATTAAATATGTATATGTGTGACATATCATATTAGGAGACCAAATCATAGAAACATCTCTCTCGATAATATTAAGTCGGTAAACGTGAGGCAATTAGATTGACCCATGTGACCTTCTATCGTTATAAGTAGGAACCGATTCCCGGTGTAGGTTGAGTTAGTCGAGTCCCTCGAGACTCACCTATAACGCGATTCGCTATCTTGCTTATGACATAGAGATGTCACCGGTGACCTAAGGACATGGTATGCTTGGTCGAGTCCCTCGAGGGTATATCATCAAATCAGACTCATCTTGTAACGAAGGTGTTGACTTAACCGAGCATCATGGTTGGTCGAGTCCCTCGAGACCATGATGATTCGGAGGCCGAACAGGACGGGAATCACAAGGAGTTGTGATCGGCAAGAGTTGTCTACCTTTTAGGCTTAGTGTGATTGGTCGAGTCCCTCGAGGTTACACTAAGACGCTGATTGGATCCTGATCCCCACTAGAAGTCTACCGGAGACTTCCGTTTCACGTGCTGAGGGTGTCGCGTGACACATTAGTAAAATAGTGGGAGTATATTAAGATAGAAGTCCATATCTTGATAGTTTATTTCTTGCAAAATCAGCATGTTATTCATTTCTGCTGCATCTTTATTTTCAGAAAATGTCGCTTTCAAATCCCTTACGTGGCATACTTGATGTCAACCGCCTCACTGGTCCAAATTATACGGATTGGCTCCGTAACTTGAGAATTGTTCTCACGGTGGAGAAAATCGTGTACATCCTTGATACAGTGAAGTACATTGATGACTCCACTCTTGCTCAGTGCTATATGTTAGGCTCTATAACTCCTGAGTTACAGAGACAACATGAAAAGATGGATGCTGGATCCATTCTCCTACATGTCCATAAATTATTTGAGGAATAGGGAAGGACTCAGTGATATGAGATATCCAAGAGCCTCTTCCATGCTAGGATGACTGAGGGGACACCAATTCAGAACCATGTCCTAAAGATGATTGAGTGGATAGAGAAACTCACAGGTCTAGGAATAATCCTAGAGGATAACTTGTGTGTGGACATTATGCTTCAGTCCCTACCAGATTCCTTTTCACAGTTCATAATGAATTTTAATATGAACAAACTTGAGGTGACTCTCCTAGAGTTCCTCAATATGTTGAGGGAGGTAGAGAGTACAATTAAGAAAGAGAAGCCAGTTCTCTACACTGGTGAGACCAGAAAGAAAAGGAAAGCAGAAAGGTCCCTTAAGAAAGGAAAGGGCAAGGGCAGACCAGGTAAAGCAAAAGTTGCTAAGAAAGACCCAGCAAAGGACAAAGGCCAGTGCTTCCACTGTGGTAAAGATGGGCACTGGAAGAGGAATTGCAAAGAGTACCTTGCAGAAAGGGCGAAACAAAAGCTTGATGAAGCTTCAGGTACATATCATGAATGTAAATGTGTCCAAGAGGAAACGAGATGAGATGAACAGTGCATACCTGTGACATTGTAGGCTAGGTCACATCCATGAAAGAATGATTCAAAAGTTGCTAAATGATGGATATCTAGATCCATTCGACTATGTGTCATATGCAACTTGCGAGCCTTGCCTTCGTGGAAAACTGACCAACTCTCCATTTAGTGAAACTAGAGAGAGAGCCACTGACCTATTGGAACTCATACATAGTGATGTATGTGGACCTATGTCAACTCATGCCATTGGTGGTTAATCCTACTTCATTACCTTTACCGATGATTTCTCAAGGTATGGATATGTGTACTTAATGAAGTACAAGTCCGAGGCCTTTGAGAAATTTAGAGAGTATAAGAATGAGGTGGAGAACCAGACTGGAAAGAGTATCAAAACTCTTTGATCAGATCGAGGAGGTGAGTACTTAAGTACAGAGTTTATTCACATCCTCAAGGACCATGGGATATTATCCCAATGGACACCTCCTTATACACCTCAACTCAATTGTGTCTTTGAAAGGAGAAATCGTACGCTATTAGATATGGTACGGTCCATGATGAGTTTCGTTGACCTACCTATCTCATTCTGGGGATATGCCCTAGAAACTGTAGCTTACCTTCTGAACAGAGTTCCAACTAAGTCGGTAGTGTCTGTTAGGATCGGAGCGGCACTAAGAGGGGGGGGGGGTGAATTAGTGCAGCGGATTAAAACGTTGGTTTCGACAAATCTTTCGTACGATAAAAACCGAACTTGAAAAACTTAACTTGAACGTGTGTTCGTAAAGGTGTGCAGCAAAGGTAATGAGGAAATAAAGCACATAAGAAGGTTTGCAGTAATGTAAATAGCAATAAGAAAATGCAAACCAGAGATCACGCCGATTTTGAAGTGGTTCGGTCAAATGACCTACATCCACTTGCGAGGCCCTCTTCGATGAGGCTCCCACCTTCCACTGGCAAATCTCTTGAAGGGGAAGGACAAATATCCCTCTTACAACCTTTTACAAGCAGTTCACACTCTTACAAATTTTCAGCAAGAAAGAAGGAGGTGAACACTCTAGCAAATTGAAAACAAGACTTGCTAAGACTTTTCTAAGACCTCTTTCTCAATCTTTGCTTCTCAAAAAATTGTCTTCTCAGCTGAGAATTGAGAGGTATTTATAGGCCTCAAGAGGATTCAAATTTGGGCTCCAAAATTTGAATTCTCTTTGGTTCCCAATGCTGGCGGTGCCACCTCCTATCAGTGTTTGACACTAATAGTGTACTGGCGGTGCCACCGCCTGGCTCTCGGGTGCTGGGCGGTGGCACCGCCCAACCAGGTGGTGCCACCGCCCAGTCTAGCGGTGCCACCGCCAGACCCTTCAGTTCATTGGTTGGGCTTTAAATTTAGCCCAAACCAAGTCTAATTTTGGGCCCAGTTGGCCCCTAACCAGGATATAGGATTATCTTTTAATCCTAATCCTAATTACATATGAACAACATAACTAAAAATATCCCAAGCAAGTTTTCAACCACGAATGTCGAGTCTTGTTCCGGCGAGCTTTCCGACGAACTTCTAGCGGACTTCCGGTATGCCCTCGGATTTCTTCCGACGGACTCCAACAAGCTCCCGATCTTGTGACGACTTCAACGAGTAGCCGAGCCTTCTCGGTGATCTCCGCGAACCTCCGACGATCTCTTTGGCGAACTTCCGAAAATTCCGACAGGTTCCCGATTTCTTCTCGGTTGGTTCCGGCAGCATCTCTGACGATTCTTCGGACTCTTAAACATCCATCAAACTTGACTCCGGTATTCTTGCTTTATGTTTTCTGGTTATCGTAGTTAACCCTGCACACTTAATAATATGGATTAGATCAATTAACCCATCGATTGATTTTATCATCAAAATCCGAGATTCAACAATCTCCCCCTTTTTGATGATGATAATCAATTGATGACAGAGTTAAGCATAACTCCCCCTATCTATATGCCATATTATGAGAAAATAAAAACACTTGAATTTCATCCCAATGAATTCAAGCATAAACCGATAAGTTCTAACCACTGAACTTATCGTTATTCTAATTAAGCATAAGTAAATACGAAACTTCGATGAAAATCATTTTCAAGTCGAATGATAAGGGATGATTTTTACTACGACAGGAGATAAAGATTTTCAACATGAATTTCATGATATAGATGTAAGGCATGCTTTCAATATGATCAATCAATCTTACGATATTCTCAAAGATTTTGCAAGGCATATAAGACATTCGTATCACACAAGCTTTTGCAATTCATATAAGTCATGCTATCAAAATGGTACAAGTCATCACTTTTCTCCCCCTTTGTCATCAACAAAAAGGAGATGAGACTTTGAAGTACACAATTTGTGATCATAAAATCATTAGAGAAAGAATTCAGCATTAAGATTAATCATTCAAATTTGCCAAAAATATTTATCCAGAATTCATCTTAAAAAAAAATCAACATTCATCCAGAAAAAAATCAGCATTCATTCGAAAATAAAAAATCAACATATATCCAGAATTTTAAAAATACATCTAAAAGGAGGGTTCAGTTTTCGTTCAAAAGCAGAAGGAGAAGGATAATATGTCGTTTGGAATTAAAGGAGAAGAATGAAGTCAAATTCACAAAGGAACGAAAAGGATGAGATATTTGTCATATTCAAACAAGCTTATTTTCAGGAATAATTTAACATGCCTAGTTCCCTTCTAATGAATTCAAATTGGTCTTCATTTAAGGCTTTTGTAAAAATGTCTGCTAATTGATGCTTTGTGTCAATAAATTCTAAAACAACATTATTGTTAAGGACATGATCACGTATGAAATGATGCCTAACGTCGATGTGCTTAGTTCTAGAGTGCTGAATTGGAGTTTTAGTAAGACATATGACACTTGTATTATCACATTTTATGGGAATATTTTTTAAGTGAATTCCATAGTCTTCTAATGTATTTTTCATCTAAACAACTTGTGCACAGCATACACTTGCAGCAATGTATTCGGCTTCCGCCATAGATAGTGCAACTGAATTTTGCTTCTTGGAAGTCCAAGAGACAAGTGCATATCCTAAAAATTGGCATATTCCAGATGTACTTTTTCTATCTATCCTGCATCCGCCAAAATCGGCATCTACATAAGCTATTAAATCGAATTTATCAGATTTTGGATACCACAATCCTAAATTTGGAGTTCCTTTAAGATATCTAAATATTATTTTAACGCTCTTAAGATGAGATAATTTAGGATTGGATTGAAATCTAGCGCAAAGTCCTACACTAAACATAATATCCGGTCTAGTCGCGGTGAGGTAGAGTAGACTACCTATCATTCCCCTATATGTTTTTTGATCGAAATTTTCACTATTTTCATCCAAATCTAACTTAGTCGAAGTACTCATCGGGGTGTTTGTTGCTTTTGAATTATCCATGTTAAATCGTTTTAACAATTCTAATGTATATTTAGATTGGTTAAGAAATATACCATCACTAAGTTGTTTGATTTGTAATCCTAAAAAGAAAGTTAATTCACCCATTAAACTCATTTCAAATTCATGACTTATACATTTGGCAAATGATTCACATAGTGATTCATCCGAAGAGCCAAAAATAATATCGTCAACATAAATTTGCACAATAAGAAAATTATCTTCAAAGTGTTTGATAAACTATGTAGTATCAACCTTGCCTTTGGTAAAATTATTTGAAATAAGAAAGAAACTAAGCCTTTCGTACCAAGCTCTAGGAGCTTGTTTTAAACCATAGAGAGCCTTAGTCAATTTGAATACATGATTAGGTAGAAGAGAATTTTCAAATCTGGGAGGTTGTTCAACATATACTTCTTCCGAAATAAAACCATTCAAAAAGGCACTTTTGACATCCATTTGAAATAGTTTAAAGTTATTACTACTAGCATATGCAAAGAGCATCCTTATGGCTTCTAATCGAGCCATAGGAGCGAAGGTTTCATCGTAATCGATACCTTTTTCTTGGTTGAAACATTTGGCCACTAATCTAGCCTTGTTTCTAACCATGATACCATTTTCATCTTGCTTGTTTTTAAAGACCCATTTAGTACCAATGACTAAATGGTCACAAGGTCTAGGAACAAGCTTCCATATCTTATTCCTCTCAAATTGATTCAATTCCTCTTGCATTGCAATAACCCAAAAATCATCTTTTAAGGCCTCGTCAATGCATTTAGGTTCGATTTGAGAAAGGAAGGCGGCGTTAGCAAAAAAATTCTTGAAAGAGGAACGAGTTTGAACCCCTTTTGATGTATCTCCTATAATTAGCTCCTTTGGATGAGCATCTATATACTTCCATTCCATGGGTAAGGAAATTTCGGAAGAAGGTGCATCCAAGTTGCTATTTTGAGGAGGGGGTTCATTTAAATTCAAATTATCAAAACCAAGATCATCATCAAAATCATTTTTTTTAAATCAGAAATTTTATTAAAAAATACATGAATAAATTCTTCTATTACTAAGGTTCGTTTGTTAAAAACCCGAAAAGCCTTAGAAACGGAAGAGTAACAAAAAAAGATGCTTTCATCGGATTTAGCATCAAATTTTCCTAAGGCATCCCTTTCATTCAAAATAAAGCATTTACAACCGAAAACTTTAAAATAGGAAATATTTGGTTTTTTGTTATTCCATAATTCATAAGAAGTTTTTGATAGGGACGTTCTTATTAGAACCCTATTCATGATGTAGCAAGCCGTATTCACGGCTTCGGCCCAAAAATACTTGGGTAGACTATGTTTATTTAACATCGTTCTTGCCATTTCTTTAGGTTTCTATTTTTTCTTTCAACTACTCCATTTTGTTGAGGATTCCTCGGAGTGAAGAAGTTATGATTGTATCCATTAACTTCACAAAAATTTTGAAAGTCACGGTTTTGAAATTCGCCACCGTGATCACTCCGAATTGATGAAATCATGAAGCCTTTTTCGTTTTGAGTGAGTTTACAAAATTTAGAGAAACACTTGAAACAATCACTTTTGTGAGCTAAGAAATAGGTCCAAGTGTATCTAGTATAGTCATCCATAATTACAAACGCATATTTGCTTCCTCCTAGACTTGTCGTGTCAATTGGTCCAAATAAGTCCAAATGAATCAATTGTAATGGTCTAGTGGTGCTAATTTGAATTTTTGGTTTGAAACTAGTTTTTATTTGTTTACCTAGTTGACATGCATCACATACTTTGTTCTTAATAAACTTCATATTTGGAATTCCTCGTACTAATTCTCTAGATGAGATCTTAGATATTAGTTTCATACTTGTATGGCCTAGTCTCCTATGCCAAAGCCAAGCATCATCATTTAAAGCGGAGAAGCACATTTCATTACTTAGTTCATCAAGGTTGATGGTGTAAACATTATTTTATTTTAATGCAATCATAGTTATGTTATGGTTTGGTTTTTCAATAATACACACATTTGATTCAAATCTAACGATATAACCTTTATCGCATAATTGATTAACACTCAAGAGATTATGTTTCAATTCATCAACTAGTAAGACATCATCAATAGAAAATTTTAATTTGTTACCTATGGTTCCCTTGCCAATGATTTTGCCTTGGTTGTTGTCTCTGAAGGTGACGTACCCTTCTTCTTTGCTAGTGAGCATAGAGAAATGAGATGGATCTCCAATCATATGTCTTGAGCATCCACTATCGAGATACCATCTCTTGCTCCTAGCTTGTGATGGTGTATGTTTTTACAAGAAGGGATTATTTTTAAGTACCCATTTTCTTTTGGGTGCCTTAAAAACTGATCTGACTTGTTCATCATCTTGCATAGAATTGATCATAGTTCCTTTAGGAACCCAAATTAGTTTGTTCGGATTAATTTTCTTGAATGAACATTTATAAGTTTTATGTCCATATTTGCAACAAAAGTTGCAATTGCTTTGGTGCCGAACATGTAAGATATAGCCTTTAATGAGGACTTCTCACAAATCCGATTCCACTTCTTTTAGGAATGTGATCCTTATTTGTAAGGATCATATTCAAAGACTTACTACCAACCTCGAATTTCTTCAAGGTATCCTTAAGTAGCAAGTTCTCCTTTTGGAGAGTTTCTAGATCATGACATTTTATACATGGAGCTAAACTATCATGATATTCAGTCTTTAATTTATCGACATCACAAGTGAGACTATTATGCTCCTTTTTTAGCAATTTATATTTTCTACTAATTATCTTATATTCATCAAATAACTCATGGAAGGCATTTAATAATTCATGATATGGTAAATCTGCATCAATTAAATCCGTTACCTCTTCTCCGATGGCCATTAGGGTGTAATGAACAACTTGCTCGGTGTTGGACTCCTCTTCTTCGGACGCACTTGAATTATCCTACGTTGCCTTGAGCGCCTTCTTCTTTGATGTTCTCTTTTTGGCTTGGGGACAATCGTTCTTGTAGTGTCCCGGTTTTTTGTACTCATAGCAAATAACTTGGTCCTTCTTGTGTTCAAATTTATTTTTTGTATTATTTTTAAATTTATTCTTTCTTAAATTTTTTTTAATTTTTTGAGTCAAAAGTGCAATGTCATTGTCACTGTCCTCATCACTTGATGTTCCTTTCAAGTGATCTTCTTGTGATGTGAGTATCATATCCTTCCTGTTCTTTAGAAGGGGGTTCTCGAGCTAATCACGAGCTTGACATGTCATTTCGTTGGTTATTAGTGACCCAATAAGTTCTTCAAGAGGGAATGTTTTAAGGTCTTTGGCCTCTTGAATGGCCGTAACTTTTGGATCCCAACTTTTAGGGAGGGATCTTAAGATTTTAGTTCCTAGTTCAAAGTTAGTAAAAACTTTACCAAAAGCTTTGAGTCCATTGATGACATCCATGAACCGGGTGTACATGTCTCCGATGGACTCACTTGGTTTCATTCGGAAAAGTTCATAAGAGTGCACAAGGATGCTGATTTTGGACTTTTTCACTCGGCTAGTGCCTTCATGAGTGACCTCAATTGTTCTCTAAATATCAAAAGTCGAATCACAAATTGAAACACGATTAAATTCATTTTTGTCTAGTGTACAAAACAAGGCATTCATCGCCTTTGCGTTTAAAGCAAAAACCTTCTTCTCCGATTCATTCCATTCGCTCATCGGAAGAGAAGATTTTTGAAATCCGTTTTCGACAATAGTCCAAAGCTCGAAATCCATGGAAATGAGGAAGATCCTCATACGTGTCTTCCAATAAGTATTATCCGACTCATTAAACATGGGTATGTTGAATCTCGTATTTTGATGATGAAACTACTTGATATATGTTTATGATTTAATCTGCGTTTTGAGTGACGAAGGATGCTTCGATCAGGATGAGACAATTAAAGCCGGAAAATCATGTTGTGCCGGAGGAACATGTCAGAAGATTGGACGTCGGGCTAGTGGATCGGTTGACGTATCGACAGAAGGCTTCGGGTCATGGACTCGGGCATCGGGCCAAGAAGAGCGGGTATTATGCCAAGGATATCGGAGTTGCGGAGTCAACTGGCCGATTGGGCAATAGGCCGCAGGAAAGGACGATGCACCGAAGAATCGGACGAAGCGTCGAGGGACCAATGACATGCCGGACAACTTGGTTAATTGCTTAGGATTAATTGTCTCGATCAAAGTTTTTGTTTTAAGTGTGCAGGATTAACTACGATGAAAGTAAGACATGCAGCAGGATTTGCGCCGGAGTCAAGACAATGATCACGTTGGGAGTTCGAGAGTTCGACGGAAGTTCGGACAGTCGTCGGAGGTTCTGCGGGAACAAATCCGAGAAGTCCATAAGCTTGCCAAAAGAAGCTCATCAGAACTCACCAAGTGGATCGTCGCAAGTCCAGGAGTTTGCCGGAAGTCCGCAGGAGCATCACCGAGGGTTCATCGGATGATCGACGGAAGTTCGCCGGAAACTCGCCGAAAGAAGCGATTGACGCACCGGAGCAAGCTACAGAAATTGTCTTAGGATTTATCGTAGTTAGCATAATGATTAAGTTGGAAATGGGAGGTGATCCCATTAGCTAAATCTTGGGGCAATTGGGCCCCTGAAAAACCCAAATTGGGCCGAATGGATCTACCCATTCGGACCCTGATTGCTGTGGGAGGTGCAACTGCCCAATCCATGAGGTAGCACCGCCTGGGCTAAGTCTCCCAGGGAGACTAGGCGGTGCAACCGCCCAGGGCCAGGAGGTAGCACCGCCTGGGCTCAGTCTCCGAGCGAGACTGGGCGGTGCAACCGCCCCTGACAAGAGGTGGCACCGCCTGAGCTCGGTTTTCGAGCTCTGGCAGGCGGTGCAACCGCCTCAATCAGGAGGTGCAACCGCCTGAGCTCAGTCTTCGAGCTCTGGCAGGAGGTGCAACCGCCCCTGACAGGAGGTGGCACCGCCCAGAGGCTCAGTCTTCGAGCTCTGCTAGATGGTGCAACCGCTCCAGTCAGGAGGTGCAAACGCCTGATCCCGGAATTCCGGGAATTGACAGTTTTGAGCTCCGAATTTGAACTGGGTTGGGGCCTATAAATACCCCACCCATTCAGCATTGAAAGAACACAGCAACTTACTCCGAAATCTTGATCCTTTCTTTGATTCTTAGAGCTCAAAATTGTTGTAAAGGCCAAAAGTTCTTCTCCCTCTGTTCTTCCAAGTTCTGAGTTGTAAAGAGAGGAGAGAAATTTCTGTAAGGGTTGTCTTCTAAGCCCATCAAAAGGAGTGAAATTGTAAAAGGGTGGTTGGCCTTCGCCTATTGAAGGAAGGCCTCTAGTTGACGTCGGTGACCTCGTCGGTGGAGGAAGCCAAAAGTGGAGTAGGTCAAGATTGACTGAACCACTCTAAATCTCGGTTTGCATTTACTTTGAGCATTTTATCTTTACTGCAAACCTCCGAAATAGCTACTGCCTTCTGCGCTTTTACGAACGAGTTTCTAAGTTCAGAGCTTTCTGTTGAATCTCGGATTTTGATGATGAAGTCAATTGTCATTTGTTGTCTAATGTATGTGTTGAGATAAGTGTGCAGGATTAACTACGATGAAAGTAAGACATGCAGCAGGAGTTGCGCCGGAGTCATGACAATGATCACGTTGGGAGTTCGAGAGCTCGACGGAAGTTCGGACAGCCGTCGGAGGTTCTGCGGGAACAAATCCGAGAAGTCCAGAAGCTTGCCAAAGGAGCTCGTCGGAACTTGCCAAGTGGATCATCGTAGTCCAGGAGTCTGCCGGAAGTCCGTAGGAGCATCACCGAGGGTTCATCGGATGATCGACGGAAGTTCGCCGAAAACTCGCCGGAAGAAGCGAGTGACGCACCGAAGCAAGCTGCAGAATATGTCTTAGGAAATAATCGTAGTTAGCACTTTGATTAAGTTAGAAATGGGAGGTGATCCCATTAGCTTAATCCTGGGGCAATTGGGCCCCTGAAGAACTCAAATTGGGTCGAATGGTTCAACCCATTCGGACCCAGGTTGCTGTGGGAGGTGCAACCGCCCAAGCAGGGAGGTAGCACCGCCCAGGCTATGTCTCCCAGCGAGACTGGGCGGTGCAACCGCCCCAGCCAAGAGGTGCAACCGCCCAGGGCTCAGTCTCCGAGCGAGACTGGGCGGTGCAACCTCCTCTGTCAGGAGGTAGCACCGCTAGAGCTCAAGTTTCGAGCTCTGCCAGGCGGTGCAACCTCTCCAGTCAGGCGGTGCAACCGCCTGAGCTCGGTCTTCGAGCTCTGGCAGAGAGGTGCAACCGCCCCTGACAGAGGTAGCACCGCCCAGAGGCTCAGTCTTCGAGCTCTGCCAGGCGGTGCAACCGCTCCAGTCAGGAGGTGCAACCGCCTGATCCCGGAATTCCGGGATTTGATTGTTTTGAGCTCCAAATTTGAACTGGGTTGGGGCCTATAAATACCCCACCCATTCAGCACTGAAAAGATATAGACCTACACCGAATTCTTGATCTTTTCTGTGATTCTAAGAGCTCAAATTTGTGTAAAGTCCAAAAGTTCTCCTCTTTCTGTTCTTCAAGTCTTGAGTTGTAAAGAGAGGAGAGAAAGGTTCTGTAAGGGTTGTCTCCTGAGCCCGTCAAAAGGAGTGAAACTATAAAAGGGCAGTTGGCCTTCGCCTATTGAAGGAAGGCCTCTAGTTGACGTCGGTGACCTCGTCGGTGGAGGAAGCCAAAAGTGGAGTAGTTCAAGACTGACCGAACCACTCTAAATCTCTGGTTTGCTGTTATTTTGAGCACTTTATCATTACTGCAAACCTCCTACATAGCTACTGCTCTCTGCGCTTTTACGAACAAGTTTCTAAGTTCTGATCTTTCCGAATCTGCATTCAGACGTAAATCGGTGTTTTCGTACGATCTTTACATTGCAGTTTACATTTACGTTTTGATTCTATTTATAACTGTAAACTGTCTTCTGCGCTTTTATGAACGAGTTTCTTTGCAGTTTACGTTTACGTTTTGATTCCATTTATAACTGCAAACTGCCTTCTGCGCTTTTACGAACGAGTGTCTAAGTTCAGATCTTTCCGAATCTGAGCTTAGACGTATACTGCACTTAGACGCAAACTGTGTTTAGATGCAAACTGCGCTTAGACGCAATCTGCGCTTAGACGCAAACTACGCTTAGACGCAATATGAGTTTAGACGCAAACTGCGCTTAGATGCAAACTGCGCTTAGACGCAATCTGCATTTAGACGCAAACTGCATTTAGACGTAAACTGCATTTAGACGCAAACTGCGTAAACTGCGCTTAGACGCAAACTGTGTTTAGACGTAAACTGCACTTAATCATAAGTAATCTTAGAATCGGCTTTTGCATCAAAATAGTTTTTATCGAACAAACGCAGCTTTCGTTTTTAATCGCTGAAAGATTTCCGCTGCACTAATTCACCCCCCCCCCTCTTAGTGTTCTCGATCCTAACAGTTGGTATCAGAGCCCGGTTAACTC
Source organism: Musa acuminata AAA Group (assembly GCF_036884655.1). NCBI lineage: Eukaryota > Viridiplantae > Streptophyta > Magnoliopsida > Zingiberales > Musaceae > Musa > Musa acuminata. The sequence continues at coordinate 24,761,291 of NC_088332.1, forward strand.
TCAAACGGATTAAAACCCAAGAGAGATGGCTTACGCCGGAAACCAAGAGGGCCATTCCATTACACGTCCACCCATGTTTAATGGGACGTACTACACCTATTGGAAGACCCGAATGAGAATCTTTCTTATTTCTATGGACGTTGAACTCTGGAATCTTGTCGAGAATGGTTTTTCAAAATCTTCTCTTCCAATGATCGATTGGAACGATTCGGAGAAGAAGGCTTTCGCTCTTAATGCAAAGGCTATGAATGCCTTATTTTGCGCACTTGAGAAAAACGAGTTTAATTGTGTTTCGATTTGTGAAACTGCATTTGATATTTGGCACACACTCGAAGTGACTCATGAAGGCACAAGTAGAGTGAAATAGTCAAAAATCAATCTTTTGTTACTCTTTCGAACTTTTTCGGATGAAACCGAGTGAGACTATTGGCGACATGTTTACCCGTTTCACGGATGTTGTCAACGGTCTAAAAGGACTCGGAAAAAGTTTTTCGGATTTTGAGCTCGTAAATGAGATTCTAAGATCCCTTCCTAAGAGTTGGGATCCTAAAGTCGCTGCTATTCAAGAGGCAAAAGATCTAAACAACTTCCCTCTTGAAGAACTAATTGGGTCATTAATGACCTACGAGATGACTTGCAAAGCTCATGAAGAGCAAGAAGACATCCTTCCAAAGAACAGGAAGGATATGACACTTAGAACTTTGGAAGATCACTTGAGAGAAAACTCAAGTGATGAGGACTGTGACGATGACTTGGCACTTCTAACAAGAAAATTTAAAAAATTCATTAAAAGAAACAAGTTTAAGAATGATACTAAAAGTAAACTTGAACCCAAGAAGGACCAAGTTATTTGCTGTGAGTGCAAAAAGCTGGGACACTACAAGAGTGATTGTCCCCAAGCCAAAAAGAGAACAACAAAGAAGAAGGCGCTCAAAGCAACATGGGATGATTCGAGCGCGTCTGAAGAAGAGGAGTCCAACACCGAGCAAGTTGCTCATTACGCCTTAATGCCCATCGGAGAGGAGGTAACGAATTTATTAGATGCTGATTTATCTTTCGATGAATTATTAAATGCCTTCCGTGACTTATTTGATGAATGCAAGATTATCAATAGAAAATACAAATTGCTGAAAAAGGAGCATGATAGTCTTACCTGTGATTTTGATAAATTAAAAATTGAATATCATGATAGTTTAAATTCATGTATCAAATGTCATGATCTAGAAACTCTCCAAAAAGAAAACCTGCTACTTAAGGACACCTTGAAGAAATTCGAGGTTGGTAGCAAGTCATTGAACATGATCCTTGCAAATAAGGGTCACGTTCCAAAAAGAAGTGGAATTGGATTTGTGAGAAGTCCTCACCTAAATCCAACCACCTTTATAAAAGGCCCCATCTTACATGTTCAACACTAAGCAAAATGTAACTTTTGTTACAAAATCGGACACAAGACACATTATTGTCCATTCAAGAAAATTAGTCCAAACAAATTGATTTGGGTTCCTAAAGGAACCATGATAAACTCTATGCAACATGATAAACAATGTAGATCTTTCTTTGAGGCACCCAAAAGCAAATGGGTATCTAAAAATCATCCTTTCTTATAGAAACCCACACCATTGCAAGCTAGGAGCAAGAGATGGTACCTTGATAGTGGATGCTCAAGGCATATGACTGGAGATCCATCTCAATTCTCTAAGCTCACTAGCAAAGACGAAGGCTATGTCACCTTCGGAAACAACAACAAGGGTAAAATCATAAATGCGACCTAGATACAATCCTGTTTAACTTTTCAAGAATTAGAAACGTATGATTCCCAAATTCACATATCCCTGGATTTTCGAACCCATCAATTTCATCCTTTCATAACCTTCTAATTTAACTCGTATCATGAAATGACTAACTCTGTCATGAACTTGCAAGACTTATCAACTTGAAGAAACTATCACAAACATGTGTACGACATTGAGAATGTGCACATTAAAAATCTACCTTGATCGTGCCAAAGTCCCTGTCTTAAAATGAAAATTCTTACGTAATTACGTAAGTAAAGTTGATTACTGGGAATGAAAACTCTCCTCAAGACAGAAAAATTCTCAAATCAGAACAAGTGTTCACCAAGCGGTGGCACCGCCCCAGCTGGAGGTAGCACCTCCAGCTGTCACGTGTTGCAAGCGGTTGCACCGCTCCAGCCAGAGGTGCAACCGCCCGCAACTCTGCCCCTTTATAACTCAAGCTAGGGCCAGCGGTGAAACCGACCCCAACTCATTTCCTTCCCTCCTCTACTCTCCTAAGCCTCCTCCATCCCCATTTCCCCCATCTTAGCATCCCAAATACTCTTCATTTCGAAGCAAAGCATCAACATTCCTTCCCTCTCTTGAAGATCCCTCTCTTGAAGATCTCATTAAGGTACTCTCTAAGAAGCCCTTAAACTCTGTTTCTTGATTCATTTACTTTTGCTCATCACTATTATTCTAAACAGCAGTAGTTATGGGATCTAGAAGATACTCAAGGGACAAAGGAAAGAGGAGATTAGTAGAAGACTTTGATTCCACCCTTTTCGATTCAAAATACCATGCTGAAAAATTTTCCTCTTTTGAACTTAGGAATGTCAACAAGGGAAAATACGTAGATTTAAGTGAGCTAAGAGACTTAGAGACAATCCAGTGGTTTGCAAACTTAGATCTACTCCCTATCTTACAAATTAATGAACCCATCTATCCAAGACTAGTAAGATTGTTTTACAACAACATACTAGTAGATGAAGAAGAAAGGATGTCCACCTATCTCTTAGGACAACATATTTCAATTATGGATAGATTCATTTGCGACATGATAGGCATTCCCATGAAAAGTAGAGGACTTTACTTTAGAGGATCATGGGATGATGAAAATGTTGGAACAACATACGTTGAAGCCCTACAAACAATTTTTGCCAATCCGAACTTAGAATTTGTTCCTAAAAGTTGTGAACATTTACTGCCTCTAAACACTAAGGTACTTCATCACATCCTAACTAGCATCATTCTTCCTAAACAATATCATCATGATGAAGTAAGCCAATTAGAATTAGGAACTATATATATGATCATGAAAGGAAATGACATCTGTCTTGGTTATCTTATCCAACAAAACATGTTGGAACTATCTAAGAAAGACATGATGCTCCCATATGGTGGTATAATAACTAGAATAATGAAAGCCTATGATATTCTAATACCACCGGAAGAAGAAGTAATAAAAGTAGATATATTCAGCATAATTAATAAAAATCTACTTCACCGATTAAGATGTTTTTATAGAAATGGTAACTGGGTTAGAATGCCAAGAAGAACTGATCCCCCTCAACCTGAACTAGAACCGGAAACACCAGTCTTTAGGGGTACCCAATCTCCTCCGATCTGTCCCTTTGAGGAAACACATCCGTTTGAGCAAACTCACACATCATCTGTCGAAGATATTGGGATTCGGATGGACCGATTCGAACAAAGACAAGAACGGCTTGAACTTCGACAAGATCAAATCCTAATTGAGCTGCAGCAAATTCATCGACAATTTGACTCTTTATTTAGGCACTTTAACCTTCCACCTCATGAATGAGCATGTATGAAAACAATCATCCGTTGTTGTTATAAACTCCTCATGGACTTTGTCTTTGATATGGCATGTTGAAAACTCCTTATGTTACTCATCATGAAGGACTTTGTCTTTGATATGGTTACCTGATATGTTGTAAACTCCATATGTTACTCTTTACCTTGATCTGTAAGCATATGCAAAATTACAAACATCTCTTGTTGTTTATCTCGGATTTTACATTGAAACTAAATGTTTTGAAAATCTTATGCCTTGATAAATATAAAGTGACATACCAATGTAGTTGATAAGTCAGCAATATGACATTGATATGAAACATCAACTAGCTGATATCTTTACAAAACCTCTAAGTGAAGAACAATTTGATTGCATAAGAAGAGAATTAGGAATGTTGATGTGTCCGAATACTTAAACTAGTTAAAATTATTTTTCGGACGTTATTGATTACTATTACATGCCTTGGTATCACTTGATCAAATAACATGTTGGAAATTATGTGACAAATGTTTTTGGAAATCAATAGCTTACTCATATCCGAATGCATGTAAGAAGTTCATCTTATTTTCGGTTTGAATGCTAAAAATAGGATTTTCCTGTACACTCTTATGAAAACTTTTTGAAAAATGAGTTTCCTCCTTCAAGCAACGAACTATAACATAACAAGGAGAAGAGATATTCAAAGTATTATATGTGTCATGCCTTCCTTTATGTGCTTGATAACCTGCTTATATTGTTCTCCTGGAATCATAATGCTACCATGCTTTTTGTTGATGACAAAGGGGGAGAAAAATATGAATTGATATGGTTACTATTACTAATGCTATGATTAGGCCATACCTGCAATCACTGATGATGATATGGTTGCTATTACTGATGTTGATATGGTTGCTATCACTGATGCTATGATTAGGCCATACTTGCATCACCAAGAAATATATGATTGCCATATGCCCTGTATCAAGATATCAAACAAAAATTTGCATCGTACGAACTGATATCTTACCATGTGATGCAATGCTACATTTGCTAAAATATTCGAAATGTGTACATCATGTAATGATATCAAAATCTTGCTTCACAGCTTTACATGTCGATATCTTACAATATGATGAATTGCTACAATAACCATCATTCAAACTTGTTATATTTGAAAATGTATGTCAAGCCTTGACATCATCTTCAAAGAGATACATTATGATAGGAATCATGATGGGAATATGTCTCTTGAAATTATAAAGTTATTAAATTCAAGAAGTATGACATATAGACAGGGGGAGTTAAGGTTAACTCCATTATCAATTGATTGTCATAATAAAAAAGGGGGAGATTGTTGAATCTCGGATTTTGATGATGAAGTCAATTGTCATTTGTTGTCTAATGTATGTGTTGAGATAAGTGTGCAGGATTAACTACGATGAAAGTAAGACATGCAGCAGGAGTTGTGCCGGAGTCATGACAATGATCACGTTGGGAGTTCGAGAGCTCGACGGAAGTTCGGACAATCGTCGGAGGTTCTGCGGGAACAAATCCGAGAAGTCCAGAAGCTTGCCAAAGGAGCTCGTCGGAACTTGCCAAGTGGATCGTCGCAGTCCAGGAGTTTGCCGGAAGTCCACAGGAGCATCACCGAGGGTTTATCGGATGATCGACGGAAGTTCGCCGGAAACTCGCCGGAAGAAGCGAGTGACGCACCGAAGCAAGCTGCAGAATATGTCTTAGGAAATAATCGTAGTTAGCACTTTGATTAAGTTAGAAATGGGAGGTGATCCCATTAGCTTAATCCTGGGGCAATTGGGCCCCTGAAGAACTCAAATTGGGTCGAATGGTTCAACCCATTCGGACCCAGGTTGCTGTGGGAGGTGCAACCGCCCAGGCAGGGAGGTAGCACCGCCCAGGCTATGTCTCCCAGCGAGACTGGCGGTGCAACCGCCCCAGCCAAGAGGTGCAACCGCCCAGGGCTCAGTCTCCGAGCGAGACTGGGCGGTGCAACCTCCTCTGTCAGGAGGTAGCACCGCCAGAGCTTAAGTTTCGAGCTCTGCCAGGCGGTGCAACCTCTCCAGTCAGGCGGTGCAACCGCCTGAACTCAGTCTTCGAGCTCTGATAAAGAGGTGCAACCACCCCTGACAGAGGTAGCACCGCCCAGAGGCTCAGTCTTCGAGCTCTACCAGGCGGTGCAACCGCCCTAGTCAGGAGGTGCAACCGCCTGATCCCGGAATTCCGGGATTTGATCGTTTTGAGCTCCAAATTTGAACTGGGTTGGGGCCTATAAATACCCCACCCATTCAGCACTGAAAAGATATAAACCTACACCGAATTCTTGATCTTTTCTGTGATTCTAAGAGCTCAAATTTGTGTAAAGTCCAAAAGTTCTCCTCTTTCTGTTCTTCAAGTCTTGAGTTGTAAAGAGAGGAGAGAAAGGTTCTGTAAGGGTTGTCTCTTGAGCCCGTCAAAAGGAGTGAAACTGTAAAAGGGCAGTTGGCCTTCGCCTATTGAAGGAAGGCCTCTAGTTGACGTCGGTGACCTCGTCGGTGGAGGAAGCCAAAAGTGGAGTAGGTCAAGACTGACCGAACCACTCTAAATCTCTGGTTTGCTGTTATTTTGAGCACTTTATCATTACTGCAAACCTCCTACATAGCTACTGCTCTCTGCGCTTTTACGAACAAGTTTCTAAGTTCTGATCTTTCCGAATCTGCATTCAGACGTAAATTGGTGTTTTCGTACGATCTTTACATTGCAGTTTACATTTACGTTTTGATTCTATTTATAACTGCAAACTGTCTTCTGCGCTTTTACGAACGAGTTTCTTTGCAGTTTACATTTACGTTTTGATTACATTTATAACTGCAAACTGCCTTCTGCGCTTTTACGAACGGGTGTCTAAGTTCAGATCTTTTCGAATCTGAGCTTAGACGTATACTGCACTTAGACGCAAACTGTGTTTAGACGCAAACTACGCTTAGACGCAATCTGCGCTTAGACGCAAACTACGCTTAGACGCAATCTGAGTTTAGACGCAAACTACGCTTAGATGTAAACTGCGCTTAGACGCAATCTGCATTTAGACGCAAACTGCATTTAGATGCAAACTGCATTTAGACGCAAACTGCGTAAACTGCACTTAGACGCAAACTGTGTTTAGACGTAAACTACACTTAATCATAAGTAATCTTAGAATCGGCTTTTGCATCAAAATAGTTTTTATCGAACAAACGCAGCTTTCGTTTTTAATCGCTGAAAGATTTCCGCTGCGCTAATTCACCCCCCCCTCTTAGTGCTCTTGATCCTAACACTTTCCGAATCTGCATTTAGACATAAATCGGCTTTTTCGTACGATCATTACATTTCAGTTTACGTTTACGTTTTGATTTCAATCATAACTGCATACTGCCTTCTGCGCATTTATAAAACGTATCTCAAAGTTCAGTATCCTCAAAATTGGCATTTAGACGTAAACCGGTTTTATCGTACGAACGTCGCATTTCAGTTTGCGCTTGCATTCTGATTTTCATCATAAACTGCAAACTGCCTTCGTAGATTTACTTTAACGTCATCTCGCTTAATCTTAAGTTAAAGTAATCTTAGAATCGGCTTTTACATCGAAATCATTTTTATCAAACGAACGCAGTTTCATTTTAATACTGAAAGATTTCCGCTGCACTAATTCACCCCCCCCCCCTCTTAGTTCTCTTGATCCTAACAATTGGTATCAGAGCCCGGTATTTCTCATTTCGGATTTACACCCGAGAGAAATGACTCTTCAAGAGGGCTTATCGGTTGTTCGTCCACCGTTGTTTAACGGATTGGACTACACTTATTGGAAAACTCGAATGAGAGTTTTCTTGATTTCTATGAATTTGGATTTATGGAATATCATTGAAAATGGTTTTCAACTTCCCTCTAAACCGATGAACAAATGGTCGGATTTGGAGAAGAAGTATTTTTCTTTAAACGCAAAGGCTATGAATGCCTTATTTTGCGTTTTGGACAAAAATGAGTTCAATCGGTTTCTACGTGCGAAACGGCTTTTGACATTTGGCGAACACTTGAAATCACGCACGAGGGAACTAGTAGAGTCAAAGACTCAAAAGTTAATTTTTTATTGCACGACTTTGAGCTTTGTCGAATACAACCAAGTGAGACTATATGCGACATGTACACCCGTTTCACGGATGTCGTCAATAGTTTAAGAGCTATTGGAAAATGTTTTTCGGATTTTGAACTTGTAAACAAGATTTTGCGTTCTCTTTCTAAGAAGTGGGATTCAAAAGTAACTGCAATACAAGAAGCTAAAAACCTAAACAACTTACCACTTGAAGAACTAATTGGTTCGTTGATTACATATGAAATGGTGCACAATGAACATGATGAACATGTTGAACACAATCACCTTCCAAAGAACAGGAAGGATTTGGAACTCCAGACAAATGAATGCCACTTGAGCGATGACTCAAGTGACGAGGACAATGATGAACTTGAACTTCGAACACTAAATCTTAATAAGTTTATTAAATAAAAATCTAAAATAGACAATGAACTTGAACGAAGGAAGAGGCCAAAGGAGAGGAAGGCAACCAAGGATGAATCAAGAACTTCCAGAGGTGAAACGGCGAATTGGGCTTTGATGGGCTTTGACTACAAGGTAAGTAACTCAACTCTCTTGAATTATTTTGAAATTACATGATGCTCTTCATAATACATTTTCTTTTTAATATAGAATTAATTTTCTTGAAAATTACATGTTAAAAAAAATATATATATATATATGATGAAAATGCAAAATTTATGATCATGCTAGTAGTTTTGAAAATAATCATGAAAAATATATATTTTATGATAAACAAACAAAATGATTTTGATTGAAAATATGAAATCATGCTTGATGATATAATGATGTTTTGATACCATGATTTTATTCTATGCATGAGATTTTAAAAATCTTGTTTATTGGTTTTATAATTATGGATGATGAATCTTGCGATTTTCGATTTTCACGGTAATGAAAGTGCCTTATTGATCTTTGTCGTAATAAAACTTGCACTTTCGATTTTAAAACATGCTACATATTTGGCATAGATAAAATAAAATCATATGAACTAAAACAACTAAAAAGAGAAAAGTATTTTTCTTGAAAATTTATTTTTCTCTACCATATTGACTTTTTCACTAAGAGATCAATAAAATTATCTATGCCGTTTTGAATCTCTTGAAAGTAATGTTGAGATTTTGATGATGTGTTCTTATTGAAATTTATTGAAATGAATCGTGATTTCTTGGAATTATAACTTGAGAATTCTTTTTATAAATCAAAATAACTTACTGTGATTCTTTCTTTTTGCTATTTGAGTTATCTAAAAAGAATCATAATATGTCTCTTAATATTCATAAATTGTCTACATGATTCGTAAATCTCATTACGAACTCTTCTTGATATTCCTTATGTGATGATATGAATACATGAAATATTCATTAATTTATTTTGATGTATACAAATGAAAAGTTATGATCATGCATGGTAAGATATAATTTGACAAAATTGATACCATCATGATATGAAGCATTTATGATTTGCAATGATGCATGCAATACTTGAGCATTTTAATTATGATGTGATGTATTACATATGATGTAAATCATGATTTAAAATGCTATGAGTTGTTACTAAAATGATGTATATTGATTTAATGTCGTGAATACTCTAAATGATGAATGTTTGGTATCATGATCAAAATGTTGATAAATAGTTAAAAATTTAAGTGTCATGTATGATATGCTCATAATATTGATTGATTTATTCAGTATCATGCATGAATGAAATATAAGGTTTTTGAAATTGTGCATATTCGAATTTGAAAATATAATGATGCACAAATAAGATTGAAACCTTCCCTTGTCATGATTTAGAAATTAATGTAAAGGGTCTTCCCTTCTCTTTCCCAATGACATAGGGGGAGAAAGAGTTGCTAATGTGCATATCTCAAAGAGAAAATTGCTAGCTTTCGTGTCTTAAAATGTTGAAAATTTTTTGCTAGCTTGTATATTGTAAACTTGCTATCGTACTATCATGATGATGAGCATGTCTTATCTTCATAATTGTATTTGAAAAACTATGGCAAAAATATGTCCGAATGATTGAACCAGTTAAAATTAATTTTCAGACTTTCTTGATTGAATGATCAAATCACTCGATTGGCATAATAATTTTACACAATTACATGTTGGAAATTATGTGCTTGAATACAAAACTTCCATGATAACAAGCATGCTTTACCTTCATGATTGTAATTGAATATCTATAGCAACCTTGTCCGAATGCAAGAAAGAGTCAAATTTCATTTTCGGATTCTCTTGATCCTAACATATCAAGTTTACTCTCTTCCGAACTTAACAAGCATATGTCATATCGAGTTTAGTTCATATCATTGATTTTTGATATATGTAATCAACTAGCAAATACATCTCTCATACACATATCATGTGAAATTTTTTTTTTTTGAGAAATGGATTTGATGAATATGGATGAAAGTGTTTTTACTTGCAAGGATTTGTTTCACATACATATCTTGATCCTTGTAAAAATGAAGCATGATTTAATCTCTCATCGATTCTAACTTCACTCGAAGTAAAATCATAAATAGTCTTCCTCCTTCATGCAAAAAGATAATAACAGATAAAAAAGGAAGAAGTTTTCAAAGCTATCTCCATATCATGTTTTCCTTGAGATGTTTGTATAATTGATATCCTATCACTCACTGTTGGAAAATGACATGAACCCAGTTATGACATGAATAATTACAAGCACTTATGCTTAAAATTTGCTTATATCGTTCTTCGTTTTGTTGCTGACAAAGGGGGAGAAATATATGAATTGATGCTATGAACACTGATGCTATGCTTGCATCATCAAGAGATATATGAATTGATGCTATGATTGCCAAATTTGCATTATGTCATGTTTGCATCATGCGTTAAGATATCAAGAACTTGTATCGTAATTTTACGCGTTGATATCTTACCATGTGATGAAATGCTACAATTGATAAACACTTGAAATGTTTGCGTTATGATATCAAAAGCTTATATCACAATTTTACATGTTGATATTTGATAATAGCAAACTTGTATGATGATAAAACTTGATATTATGGTTTTCATGCAATGAGTTGAACCAATATCACAAACGCTTGATTGTGGTACTTCTCCTTTTTGTTGATGACAAAGGGGGAGAAGTATGATGTTATGCATAAGTTCATGATGACATATTGCAACTATTCATGATGAATATTGCAATGACTTGAATTCAGTTTGAATTCAAGGTTCTATCAATATGGCATATTGATAGGGGGAGTTTGTTTAAACTCTGGGAGTTAAGTTTAACTCCGTCATCAAGTGGTTGTCATCATCAAAAAGGGGGAGATTGTTGAATCTCGTATTTTGATGATGAAACTACTTGATATATGTTTATGATTTAATCTGCGTTTTGAGTGACGCAGGATGCTTCGATCAGGATGAGACAATTAAAGCAGGAAAATCATGTTATGCCGGAGGAACATGTCAGAAGATTGGACGTCGGGCTAGTGGATCGGTTGACGTATCGACAGAAGGCTTCGGGTCGTGGACTCGGGCATCAGACCAAGAAGAGCGGGTATTATGCCAAGGATATCGGAGTTGCGGAGTCAACTGGCCGATTGAGCAATAGGCCGCAGGAAAGGACGATGCACCGAAGAATCGGACGAAGCGTCGAGGGACCAATGACATGCTGGACAACTTGGTGAATTGCTTAGGATTAATTGTCTCGATCAAAGTTTCTGTTTTAAGTGTATAGGATTAACTACGATGAAAGTAAGACATGCAGCAAGAGTTGCGCCGGAGTCAAGACAATGATCACGTTGAGAGTTCGAGAGTTCGACGGAAGTTCGGACAATCGTCGGAGGTTCTGCGGGAACAAATCCGAGAAGTCCATAAGCTTGCCAAAAGAAGCTCATCGGAAATCGCCAAGTGGATCGTCGCAAGTCCAGGAGTTTGCCGGAAGTCCGCAGGAGCATCACCGAGGGTTCATCGGATGATCGACGGAAGTTCGCCGAAAACTCGCCGGAAGAAGCGATTGACGCACCGGAGCAAGCTGCAGAAATTGTCTTAGGATTTATCGTAGTTAGCACAATGATTAAGTTGGAAATGGGAGGTGATCCCATTAGCTTAATCTTGGGGCAATTGAGCCCCTAAAAAACCTAAATTGGGTCGAATGGATCTACCCATTCGGACCCTGATTGCTGTGGGAGGTGCAACCGCCCAAGTCAGTAGGTAGCACCGCCTGGGCTAAGTCTCCTAGGGAGATTGGGCGATGCAACCGCCCCAGCCAGGAGGTAGCACCGCCTGGGCTCAGTCTCCGAGCGAGACTGGGCGGTGCAACCGCCCCTGACAAGAGGTGGCACCGCCTGAGCTCGGTCTTCGAGCTCTGGCAGGCGGTGCAACCGCCTCAGTCAGGAGGTGCAACCGCCTGAGCTCAGTCTTCGAGCTCTGGCAGGAGGTGCAACCGCCCTTGACAGGAGGTGGCACCGCCCGGAGGCTCAGTCTTCGAGCTCTGCCAGGCGGTGCAACCGCTCCAGTCAGGAGGTGCAACCGCCTGATCCCGGAATTTCGGGAATTGACAGTTTTGAGCTCCAAATTTGAACTGGGTTGGGGCCTATAAATACCCCACCCATTCAGCACTGAAAGAACACAGCAACTTACACCGAAATCTTGATCCTTTCTATGATTCTTAGAGCTCAAAATTGTTGTAAAGGCCAAAAGTTCTTCTCCCTCTATTCTTCCAAGTTCTGAATTGTAAAGAGAGGAGAGAAAATTTCTATAAGGGTTGTCTCCTAAGCCCGTCAAAAGGAGTGAAACTGTAAAAGGGTGGTTGGCCTTCACCTATTGAAGGAAGGCCTCTAGTTGACGTCGGTGACCTCGTCGGTGGAGGAAGCCAAAAGTGGAGTAGGTCAAGATTGACCGAACCACTCTAAATCTCGGTTTGCATTTACTTTGAGCATTTTATCTTTACTGCAAACCTCCTCAATAGCTACTGCCTTCTGTGCTTTTACGAACGAGTTTCTAAGTTCAGAGCTTTCCGAATCTGCGTTTAGACGATCATTACATTTCAGTTTACATTTACGTTTTGATTTCAATCATAACTGCAAACTGCCTTCTACGCATTTATAAAACGTATCTCTAAGTTCAGTATCCTCAAAATTGGCATTTAGACGTAAACCGATTTTATCGTACGAACGTCGCATTTCAGTTTGCGCTTGCATTCTGATTTTCATCATTAACTGCAAACTGTCTTCGTAGATTTACTTTAACGTCATCTCGCTTAATCTTAAGTTAAAGTAATCTTAGAATCGGCTTTTACATCGAAATCGTTTTTATCAAACGAACGCTGTTTCGTTTTAATACTGAAAGATTTCCGCTGCACTAATTCACCCCCCCTCCTCTAAGTGCTCTTGATCCTAACAGGGTGAACGTGTGATAGAATGACCCTCATGTATGGTGGAGTAAGTCATCTCTCTTGGGTATCAAACCAAATATGAGAGTGAGCCTAGCTCTGATACCAACTGTTAGGATCGGAGCGGCACTAAGAGGGGGGGGGGGGGGGGGGGTGAATTAGTGTAGTGGATTAAAACGTTGATTTCGACAAATCTTTCGTACGATAAAAACCGAACTTGAAAAGCTTAACTTGAACATGTGTTCGTAAAGGTGTGCAGTATAGGTAATGAGGAAATAAAGCACGTAAGACGGTTTGCAGTAATGTAAATAGCAATAAGAAAATGTAAACCAGAGATCACGCCGATTTTAAAGTGGTTCGGTCAAATGACCTACATCCACTTGCGAGGCCCTCTTCGATGAGGCTCCCACCTTCCACTAGCAAATCTCTTGAAGGGGAAGGACAAATACCTCTCTTACAACCTTTTACAAGCAGTTCACAGTCTTACAAATTTTCAGCAAGAAAGAATGAGGTGAACACTCTAGCAAATTAAAAACAAGACTTGCTAAGACTTTTCTAAGACCTCTTTCTCAATCTTTGCTTCTCAAAAAGTTATCTTCTCAGCTGAGAATTGAGGGGTATTTATAGGCCTTAGGAGGATTCAAATTTGGGCTCCAAAATTTGAATTCTCTTTGGTTCCCGATGCTGGCGATGCCACCGCCTGTCAGTAGTGGTGCCACCACCTGTCAGTGTCTGACACCAACAGTGTACTGGCGGTGCCACCGCCTGGCTCTCGGGTGCCACCGCCAGACCCTTCGGTTCATTGGTTGGGCTTTAAATTTAGCCCAAACCAAGTCTAATTTTGGGCCCAGTTGGCCCCTAACCAGGATATAGGATTATCTTTTAATCCTAATCCTAATTACATGTGAACTACATAACTAAAAACATCCCAAGCAAGTTTTCAACCGTGAACGTTGAGTCTTGTTCCGGTGAGCTTTCCGATGAACTTCTGGCGGACTTCCGATATGCCCTCGGATTTCTTCCGACGGACTCCCAGCAAGCTCCCGATCTTGTGATGACTTTAACAAGTAGCCGAGCCTTCTCGGTGATCTCCGCGAACCTTCGACGATCTCTTCGGCGAACTTCCGAAAATTCCGACAGGTTCTTGATTTCTTCTCAGTTGGTTCCGGTAGCATCTCCGACGATTCTTCGGACTCTTAAACGTCCATCGAACTTGACTTTGGTATTCTTGCTTTATGTTTTCTGGTTATCATAGTTAATCCTGCGCACTTAACTTAATAATATGGATTAGATCAATTAACCCATCAATTGATTTTATCATCAAAATATGAGATTCAACAGTGTCTACACCATATGAGATATGGAAAGGGAAGAAGCCTAATCTTAAGGTTGTTAAGATTTGGGGCTGCCCTGCCCACGTTTAAAGACACAACCCCGATAAGTTAGAATCAAGGACAGAGCGATGCAAATTTGTGGGATACCCCAAGGAAACTTATGGGTATTATTTCTATCATCTCGAGGACCAAAAGGTCGTTGTAGCTAAGAGAGCAGTGTTCCTTGAGAAGGAATACATTCTTGGTAGAGATAGTGGGAGAATGATAGAGTTGAGCGAGGTTGGAGAACTAAGCTCAAGCACCACTCTACAGCCTGAGTCTGTTCAGGTACCTAATACACAAGTTTCAACTTTACGTTGGTTTGATAGAGTATCCCATCCTCCTGAGAGATATGTGGGACATATTAGAGGAGGGGATGTTAAGGATATTGATCCTCAGATCTACGAGGAGGCTATTATGAGTATAGACTCCGGAAAGTGGCAAGAAGCCATGAATTCTGAGATGGATTCTATGTACTCCAACAAGGTTTGGAACCTAGTTGATGCGCCCGAAGGTATTTACCCATCGGTTGCAAGTGGATCTTTAAGAAAAAGATCGGAGTAGATAGAAAGGTAGAGACCTATAAAGCAAGGCTAGTGGCTAAGGGGTATCGTCAAAGGCAAGGTGTTGACTATGATGAAACCTTCTCACCCGTAGCAATGCTAAACTCCATCATAATTCTATTGGCTATTGCAGCACACTATGATTATGAGATCTGACAGATGGATGTGAAAACCGTATTCCTCAATGGGAACCTCGAGGAGGAGGTGTATATGATGCAACCTGAGGGATTTGTGTCCAAGAACTGCCCAGATAAGGTGTGTAGGTTGCTTAGATCCATTTATGGACTAAAGCAAGCTTCCCGAAGTTGGAACATAAGATTTGATGAGGCAATCAGATCTTATGACTTCATTAAGAACGAAGACGAGCTTTGTGTGTACGAGAAGGTAAGTAGGAGCGCTATCACCTTTTTGGTGTTATATATGGATGCATCCTGATCATTGGGAATGATGTTGGAATGCTATCCACAGTAAAGACTTGGTTATCTAGACACTTCTCCATGAAGGACTTAGGGGAAGCATCTTATATCTTGGGGATTAGAATCCATAGAGATAGATCCAAGAGGATGCTTGGCTTGTTCCAATTCAGGTATATAGAAACCATTGTAAAAAGGTTTGGCATGGAAAATTCCAATAGAGGTCTCATACCGATGAGACATGGGATATCGCTTTCTACGAGTATGTCCCCAAAGACTCCAGAAGAAAGGGCAAACATGGATATGATACCTTATGCCTCAGCAATAGGGTCTATCTGTTAGGATCGGAGCGGCACTAAGAGGGGGGGGGGGGGTGAATTAGTCCAGCGGATTAAAACTTCGGTTTTAGAAAAATCTTTCGTACGATAAGAACGAAACTTGAAAAGTTTAACTTGAAAGCGTATTCTTAAAGTTGCGCAGCAAGGGTAATAAGAAACTAAAGCAGTAAGAAGGTATGCAGTAATGTAAATGACAATAATAAAATGCAAACCAGAGATTACGCCGATTTTAGAGTGGTTCGGTCAAATGACCTACATCCACTTGCGAGGCCCCTCTTCGATGAGGCTCCCACCTTCCACTAGCAAGTCTCTTGAAATGGAAGGGTAAACACCCCTCTTACAACCTTTTACAAGCAGCTCAACCTCTTACAAATTTTCAATAAGAAAGAAGGAGGAGAACTCTCTAGCAAATTGAAAACAAGACTTGCTAAGACTTTCTAAGACTTTTCTCTCAATCAAAATGCTTCTCAAAAGTTGTAATCTCAGCTGAGATTTGAGGGGTATTTATAGGCCTCAAGAGGATTCAAATTTGGGCTCCAAAATTTGAATTCTCTTAGGGTTTCTGATGCTGGAGGTGCCACCGCCCAGCGCTCGGGTGCTGGACGGTGCAACCGCCCAGCCAAGGAGGTGTCACCGCCCAGCTCTCGGGTGCTGGGCGGTTCCACCGCCCAGCCAGGCGATGCCACCGCCTGGCTCTCCGATTCATTGGTTTGGCTTAATTTTAGCCCAAACCAAATCTGACTTTGGGCCCAGTTGGCCCATAACCAGGATATAGGATTATCTCTTAATCCTAATCCTAATTACAAGTGAACTACATAACACAAAAACATCCTAAGCAAGTTTTCAACCGCGAACGTCGAGTCTTGTTCCGGCGAGCTTTCCGACGAATTCCTTCCGACGGACTCCCTGCAAGCTCCCAATCTTTGTGATGACTTTAACGAGTAGCCGAGCCTTCTCGGTGATCTCCGCGAGCCTCCGACGATTTCTTCGGCGAACTTCCGACACGTTCCCGATTTCTTCTCGGTTGGTTCCGGCAGCATCTCCGATGATTCTTTGGTCTCTTAAACGTCCATCGAGCTCGACTCCGGTATCCTTGCTTTATATTTTCTGGTTATCGTAGTTAATCCTGCACACTTAACTCAATAATATGGATTAGATCTATTAACCCACCAATTGATTATATCATCAAAATCCGAGATTCAACAATCTCCCCCTTTTTGATGATGACAATCAATTGATGACGGAGTTAAACATAACTCCCCCTATCTATATGCCATATTATGAGAAGATAAAAAACACTTGAATTCCATCCCATTGGATTCAAGCATAACCCGACAAGTTCTAATCGTAGAGCTTATCGTTATCCTCATTAAACAATAGTAAGTACGAAACTTCGATGAAAATCATAAGTTAAATGATACGGGACGAATTTTGCTACGACAGAAGATAAAGATTTTCAATATAAATTTCATGATATCAATCTTGTGATATTTTCAAGGATTTGCAAGGCATATAAGACATTCATATCACACAAGTTTTTGTAATTCATATAAGTCATGCTATCGTTATGGTGAATTAGTGCAGTGGATTAAAACTTCGATTTTAACAAGATCTTTCGTACGTTAAGAACGAAACTTGAAAAGTTTAACTTGAAGGCGTATTCTTAAAGTTGCGCAGCAAGAGTAATAAGGAACTAAAGCAATAAGAAGATTTGCAGTAATGTAAATGACAATAATAAAATGCAAACCAGAGATTACGCCGATTTTTAGAGTGGTTCGGTCAAATGACCTACTCCACTTGCGAGGCCCCTCTTCGATGAGGCTCCCACCTTCCACTAGCAAGTCTCTTGAAATGGAAGGGTAAACACCCCTCTTACAACCTTTTACAAGCAGCTCAACCTCTTACAATTTTCAATAAAAAAAAAGGAGGAGAACTCTCTAGCAAATTGAAAACAAGACTTGCTAAGACTTTCTAAGACTTTTCTCTCAATCAAAATGCTTCACAAAAGTTGTTACCTCAGTTGAGATTTGAGGGGTATTTATAGGCCTCAAGAGGATTCAAATTTTGGGCTCCAAAATTTGAATTCTCTTAGGGTTCCCGGTGCTGGAGGTTCCACCGCCCAGCCAGGCGGTGCCACCGCCCAGCGCTCGTGTGCTGGACGGTGCAACCGCCCAGCGCTCGGGTGCTGGACGGTGCAACCGCCCAGCCAAGGAGGTGTCACCGCCCAGCACTCGGGTGCTGGGCGGTTTCACCGCCCAGCCAGGCGGTGCCACCGCTTGGCTCTCCAATTCATTTGTTTGGCTTAATTTTAGCCCAAACCAAATCTGACTCTGGGCCCAATTGGCCCCTAACCAGGATATAGGATTATCTCTTCCTAATCCTAATTACAGGTGAACTACATAACACAAAAAAAACATCCTAAGCAAGTTTTTTAACCGCGAACATCGAGTCTTGTTCCGGCGAGCTTTCCGACGAATTCCTTCCGACGGACTCCCTACAAGCTCCCAATCTTTGTGATGACTTTAACGAGTAGCCGAGCCTTCTTGGCGATCTCCGCGAGCCTCCGACGATTTCTTCGGCGAACTTCCGACACGTTCCCGATTTCTTCTCGGATGGTTCCGGCAGCATCTCCGATGATTCTTCGGTCTCTTAAACGTCCATCGAGCTCGACTCCGGTATCCTTGCTTTATGTTTTCTAGTTATCGTAGTTAATCCTGCACACTTAACTCAATAATATGGATTAGATCAATTAACCCACCAATTGATTATATCATCAAAATCCGATATTCAACAATCTCCCCCTTTTTGATGATGACAATCAATTGATGACGGAGTTAAACATAACTCCCCCTATCTATATGCCATATTATGAGAAGATAAAAAACACTTGAATTCCATCCTATTGGATTCAAGCAAAACCCGATAAGTTCTAATCGTAGAACTTATCGTTATCCTCATTAAACAATAGTAAGTACGAAACTTCGATGAAAATCATAAGTTAAATGATACGGGACGAATTTTGCTACGACAGAAGATAAAGATTTTCAATATAAATTTCATGATATCAATCTTGTGATATTTTCAAGGATTTGCAAGTCATATAAGACATTCATATCACACAGAAGATAAAGATTTTCAATATAAATTTCATGATATCAATCTTGTGATATTTTCAAGGATTTGCAAGTCATATAAGACATTCATATCACACAAGTTTTTGTAATTCATATTAGTCATGCTATCGTTCTGGTGTAAGTCATCACTTCTCCCCCTTTGTCATCAACAAAAAGATACAAGCCAGCTAATTGATGATCATAGAAAAAGGTTTAGCATTTAACAAAGTTCATCATTCAAATTTGCCAGAAATAGTTTATCCAAAAGACATCATCATTTATGCAGATTAAAACAGTAGTTATCTAAAAGGAAAGATCAGTTATCGTTCAATCGATGACAAACTTGAACTTGTTGTTAAAAGCAAACAGAACAGAATAAAAAGATACATCAATTTAATCCTTAGGAGGTAATCCACAGTGCTGATACATGATATCTATTTTTTCATTCATCTGTCGTAGTGTCTTCAAAATTTCAACTTGTTGATTCTGAATTTGTTCTTGCTGTGATTTGATCTGAGATAGCTCCGCCATAATGATATCTTCAGAGGAGGAAACAGGAGCTGAAGGTGCTGCGCCAAAGGGACTAGGAGGAGGATATTCATTTCCCATAAGAATTGGTGTTTCGGGTTGTTCTATTGGTGGAGGAATTGGATCCGTCCTTCTAGGTTGCCTAACCCATATGCTATTGCTAAAAGTGCACCTAAGTCTTTTCAGTAGGTTTTTATTTATTATGTTATATCGATCATTTTGAATAGATTCTTCATCGGGTGGAATGCAAATGTCATAGGCATGAAAAATTCTAGTGATTAACCTCCCATATGGCAATATAGTATCTTTAGTCATAATATCCTACATGTGTTGGCGAATTAAGTACCCAAAACAATTATTCTGACCGGTCATAATCCAATACATGGTTCCTATTTCTATTTGACTTATTTCGTCAAGATGAAATTGTTTGGGGAATATGATGCTTGTGATAATGTGATGAAGAATTTTAGAGTTGAAAGGCAGTAAGTGTTCACAGCTCTTGGGTAGGAAGTCAAGGTTTGGATTTGCAAAAATTGTTTTCACGGCTTCGGTATAGGTTGCTCCTATTGTTTTGACATCCCATTTACCTTTAAAATAGCATCCCCTATCTTCTTCAGTTATGCCAATTAGCTCACAAATAGTACTGTCAAATATTCTAATGGGTGTTCCTAGAAGGTAAGTGCTTAGGCTATCGTTGTCCTCATAAAGGTTGGCATAGAACAATCTAACTAATCGCGGATAGATTGGTTCATCTATTTATAGTAGAGGTAGAGCTTCTAGGTGTGCAAACCACCTAATGGGTTCTAAGTCCTCTAGTTCATCCAGATCAACGTATTTTCCCTTATGGATACATCGTGTTTCAAATTTTGGAAAGCTAAGGGCTACCTCTTTTGATCTAAAAAGATCATGGTCAAATGAATCTCCTTCAATCCTTTTTCCTTTTGATCTCTTAGGAGCCATAATCTAGACAAGATGATGATGAAATTGTAAAAAATAAGCAAGGAAAAGAGGAAAGAAAAGAAGGAATGGGATACCAAAAAGAGGGATTTCAAGTGTTACCTTATGGAGATTATGTTGAGAGATGGAAAGCTTGGACCACCAAGAATCCTTCTCCAATGCTTCTAAGAGTTAGAATGAGGGTTAGAGGGAATGGGAGAGGGTTTTGAGAGTGTTTTTTTCGGGTTGGGGGCGGTGTCACCGCCGGCCCTAACCCCTCGGGTTAGTAAGGCTCGCTTGGTCGGTGTCACCGCCTGGCGCCCGAGCGCCAGGCGGTGCAACCGCCGGATCTAGCGGTGCCACCGCTGGCATCCCGCGGAGGAAAGAAAAAAATTTTTCTTCCTCCCTTTTGTTTAGCTTCTTCCCTCAAGATCATAAGTTATACTTTAATGGATCATTTTGAATTGAAGAAGAAGGAAGAAATCAAATCCACAGAAGAAAGGAAAAGGACGAGTCATTTTTCATGAAGCTCATTTTAGGGACAATTTAACATGCCTAATTCCCTTCTAAAGAATTCAAATTGATCTTCGTTCAAAGCTTTTGTAAATATATCTGCTAATTGATGCTTTGTGTCAATGAATTCTAGAACAACATCTTTGTTAAGGACATGATCGCGTATGAAATGATGCCTAACGTCGATGTGCTTAGTTCTAGAGTGCAGAATTGGATTTTTAGTAAGACATATGGCACTAGTATTATCACATTTTATGGGAATGTTTTTAAAGTGAATTCCATAGTCTTCTAATGTATTTTTCATCCAAATGACTTGTGCACAACATGCACTTGCAGCAATGTATTCGGCTTCCGCCGTAGATAGTGCAACTGAATTTTGTTTCTTGGAAGTCCAAGAAACAAGTGCATGTCCTAAAAATTGGCATGTTCCGGATGTACTTTTTCTATCGATCCTGCATCCGCCAAAATCGGCGTCTGCATAAGCTATTAGATCAAATTTTTCAGATTTTGGATACCACAATCCTAAATTTGGAGTTCCTTTAAGATACCTGAATATTCTTTTAACACTTTTCAGATGAGATAATTTAGGATTAGATTGAAACCTAGCGCAAAGTCCTACACTAAACATAATATCTGGTCAAGTCGCGGTCAGGTAGAGTAGACTACCTATCATTCCCCTATATGTTTTTTGATCGAAATTTTCACTATTTTCATCCATATCTAACTTAGTCGCAGTACTCATAGGGGTGTTTATTGCTTTTGAATTATCCATGTTAAATCATTTTAACAATTCTAATGTATATTTAGATTGGTTAAGAAATATACCATCACTAAGTTGTTTGATTTGTAATCCCAAAAAGAAAGCTAATTCACTCATTAAACTCATTTCAAATTCATGACTCATACATTTGGCAAATGATTCATATAGTGATTCATCCGAAGAGCCAAAAATAATATCGTCAACATAAATTTGCACAATAAGAAAATTATTTTCAAAATGTTTAATAAACAATGTAGTATCAACCTTGCCTTTAGTAAAATTATTTAAAATAAGAAAGGAACTAAGCCTTTCATACCAAGCTCTAGGAGCTTGTTTCAAGCCATAGAGAGCTTTAGTCAATTTGAATACATGATTAGGAAGAAGAGAATTTTCAAATCCGGGAGGTTGTTCGACATATACTTCTTCGGAAATAAAACCATTCAAGAAAGCACTTTTGACATCCATTTGAAATAGTTTAAAATTATTACTACTAGCATAGGCAAGGAGAATCCTTATGGCTTCTAATCGAGCCACGGGAGCGAAGGTTTCTTCGTAATCGATACCTTCTTCTTGATTGAAACCTTTGGCCACTAATCTAGCCTTGTTTCTAACCACGATACCATTTTCGTCTTGCTTGTTTCTAAAGACCCACTTAGTACCTATGACTAAGTGGTCACTTGGTCTAGGAACAAGCTTCCATACCTCATTCCTCTCAAATTGGTTCAATTCTCCTTGCATTGCAATGACCCAAAAATCATCTTTTAAGGCTTCGTCAATGCATTTAGGTTCAATTTGAGAAAGGAAAGCGGCGTTAGCACAAAAATTCTTGAAAGAAGAACGAGTTTGAACCCCTTTTGTTGTATCTTCTATAATTAGTTCCTTTGGATGAGCATCTACATACTTCCATTCTTTGGGTAAAGAAATTTCGGAAGAAGATGCATTCAAATGGCTATTTTGAGGAGGGGGTTCGTTTAAATTCAGATTATCAAAACCAAGATCATCATCAAAATCATTTTTCTTTAAATTAGAAATTTCATTAAAAACTACATGAATAGACTCTTCTATTACTAAGGTCCTTTTGTTAAAGACACGAAAGGCCTTAGAAACGGAGGAGTAACCAAGAAAAATGCTTTCATCGGATTTAGCATCAAATTTACCTAGGGCATCCTTTTCATTTAAAATGAAGCATTTACAACCAAAAACTTTAAAATAAGAAATATTTGGTTTTTTGTTATTCCATAATTCATAGGGAGTTTTTGATAGAGATGGTCTTATTAGGACCCTATTCATGATGTAACAAGCCGTATTTACGGCTTCGGCCCAAAAATATTTGGGTAAACTATGTTCATTTAACATAGTTCTTGCCATTTCTTGTAGGTTTCTATTTTTCCTTTCAACTACTCCATTTTGTTGAGGATTTCTTGGAGTTGAGAAGTTGTGATTGTACCCATTAACTTCGCAAAAATTTTGAAAGTCATGGTTTTGGAATTCACCACCGTGATCACTCCGAATTGATGAAATCATGAAGCCTTTTTCGTTTTGAGTGAGTTTACAAAATTTAGAGAAACACTTGAAGCAATCACTTTTGTGAGCTAAGAAATAGGTCCAAGTGTATCTAGAGTAGTCATCCACAATCACAAAAGCATATTTGCTTCCACCTAGACTTGTTGTATCAATTGGTCCAAATAAGTCCAAATGGATCAATTGTAATGGTCTAGTGGTGCTAATTTGATTTTTTGGTTTGAAGCTTGTTTTTATTTGTTTGCCTAGTTGACATGCATCACATACCTTATCCTTAATAAACTTCATATTCGGAATCCCTCGTACTAATTCTTGAGATGAGATTTTAGATATTGTTTTCATGCTTGCATGACCTAATCTCCTATGCCAAAGCCAAGCATCATCATTTACGGCGGAGAAACACATTTCATTACTTAGTTCATCAAGATTGATGGTATAGACATTATTTTGTTTTAAAGCAAATATAGTCATGTTAAGATTTGGTTTTTCAATAATGCACATATTTGATTCAAATCTAACGATATAACCTTTATCGCATAGTTGACTAATACTCAAGAGATTATGTTTCAATCCATCAACTAGTAAAACATCATCAATGGAAAAACTAAATTTGTTACCAATAGTTCCCTTGCCAATGATTTTGCCTTTGTTGTTGTCTCCGAAGGTGACGTACCCTTCTTCTTTGCTAGTGAGCATAGAGAAATGAGATGGATCTCCAGTCATATGTCTTGAGCATCCACTATCGAGATACCATCTCTTGCTCCTAGCTTGTGGGTTTGTCTCTTCTCCTAAAGCCATTAGCGCGTAATGAGCAACTTGCTCGGTGTTGGACTCCTCTTCTTCGGACGCGCTTGAATCATCCTATGTTGCCTTGAGCGCTTTCTTCTTTGATGTCCTCTTTTTGGCTTGAGGACAATCATTCTTGTAGTGTCCCGGTTTTTTGCATTCATAGCAAATCACTTGGTCCTTCTTTTGTTCAAATTTATTTTTTATATTATTTTTAAATTTGTTCTTTCTTAAATATCTTTTAAATTTTTGAGTCAAAAGTGCAATGTCATTGTCACTGTCCTCATCACTTGATGTTCCTTTCAAGTGGTCTTCTTGTGATTTGAGTGCCATATCCTTCTTGTTCTTTGGAAGGGGGTTCTCGAGCTCGTCATGAGCTTGACATGTCATTTCGTAGGTCATTAGAGACCCAATGAGTTCTTCAAGAGGGAATGCTTTAAGGTCTTTGGCCTCTTGAATGGCCGTAACTTTTGGATCCCAACTTTTAGGGAGGGATCTTAAGATTTTAGTTACTAGTTCAAAGTTAGTAAAATCTTTACCAAGAGCTTTGAGTCCATTGATGACATCCGTAAATCGGGTGTACATGTCTCCGATGGACTCACTTGGTTTTATTCGGAAAAGTTCGTAAGAGTGCACAAGGATGTTGATTTTGGACTCTTTTACTCAGCTAGTGCCTTCATGAGTGACCTCAAGAGTTCTCCAAATATCAAAAGCCGAATCACAAATTGAAACACAATTAAATTCATTTTTGTCTAGTGCACAAAACAAGACATTCATAGCCTTTGCATTTAAGGCAAAAACCTTCTTCTCCGATTCATTCCATTCGCTCATCAGAAGAGAAGATTTTTGAAATCCGTTTTCAACAATAGTCCAAAGCTCGAAATCCATGGAAATGAGGAAGATCCTCATACGAGTCTTCCAATAAGTATAATCCGACCCATTAAACAAGGGTGGACGTGTGATAGAATGACCCTCATGTATGTCGAAGTAAGCCATCTCTCTTAGGTATCAAACCAAATATGAGAGTGAGCCTAGCTCTGATTCCAATTGTTAGGATCGGAGCGGCACTAAGAGGGGGGGGGTGAATTAGTGCAGCGGTAAAGTGTGATAAACTTTTTACGATTTCAACACTTTCGGAAACTTCGTACGATAAAAGTAACATTTTCGTTTGAAACCGTTTCGATTGCGTTTTAACTTGAAGAGATAAGTAAGATGGAGACAAGAAGTAGAGCACTAAAGTGAAAATGGTTTGCAGTAATGTAAATGACAATAAGTAAATGCAAACCAGAGATCACGTCGATTTTACAGTGGTTCGGTCAAATGACCTACATCCACTTGTGAGGCCCCTCTTCGATGAGGCTCCCACCTTCCACTAGCAAATCTCTTGAAGGGGAAGGGTAAATACCCCTCTTTACAACTTTTTACAAGCGGTTCACTCTCTTATAGATTTTCAGCAAGAAAGAAGGAGGTGAACACTAGCAAATTGAAAACAAGACTAGCAAAGATTTTTCTAAGACCTTTCTCTCAAACAATTGCTGCTCAAAAAGTTGTAATCTCAGCTGAGATTTGAGGGGTATTTATAGGCCTCAAGAGGATTCAAATTTGGGCTTCAAAATTTGAATTCTCTTTGGGTTCCCGATGCTGGCGGTGCCACCGCCTGTCAGTGGCAGTGCCACCGCCTGTCAGTGTCAGACACTGACAGTGTTGGGCGGTGCCACCGCCAGACCCTTCGGTTCACTTGTTGGGCTTCAAATTTAGCCCAAACCAAGTCTAATTTTGGGCCTAGTTGGCCCCTAACCAGGATATAGGATTATCTCTAAATTCTAATCCTAATTACAAGTAAACTACATAACAAAACATATCCTAAGCAAGTTTTCAACCGCAAACGTCGAGTCTTGTTCCGGCGAGCTTTCCGACGAACTTCTTCCGACGGGCTCCCAGCAAGCTCCCGAACTTGTGATGACTTTAATGAGTAGCCGAGCCTTCTTGGTGATCTCCGTGAACCTCCGACGATCTCTTCGGGGAACTTCCAAAAATTCCGACAGGTTCCCGATTTCTTCTCGGTTGGTTCCGGCAGCATCTCCGATGATTCTTCGGACTCTTAAACGTCCATCGAACTAGACTCCGGTATTCTTGCTTTGTGTTTTCTGGTTATCGTAGTTAATCCTACACACTTAACTCAATAATATGGATTAGATCAATTAACCCATCAATTGATTTTATCATCAAAATCCGAGATTCAACAAATGATGCATGCAATGATGAAATATTCATGATAAAATAATTGTTTTGACATTCAAGACTTGAATTTTCATCGATGCTATTTACCTTTGTCATAATTTAGAAATCAACGTAAAGGATCTTCCCTTCTTTTTGACAATGACAAAGGGGGAGCAAAACATGCTTGAAAGCTAATTTGCTAGCTCATATAATTCAAAAAAAAAGGGAGAAAGAAAATAATTACACTTCTCAAAAGAAAAGGAATTGCTTTCTTGAACATCTCAAAATTACTAGCTTGCGTGTCTTAAGATTGTAAACTTGCCATCGTACTACCATGATGATGAGCATGCCTTACCTTTATGATTGTAATTGAATATCTATAGCAAAACCTTGTCCAAATGTAAGAAAGAGTCAAATTTCATTTTCGAATTTTCTTGATCCTAACAATCAGATTTTCTCGATACATTACTCTCTTCCGAACTTAACAAGCATATGTCATATCAAGTTTAGTTCATATCATTGATTTTTGACATATATAATCAACTAGCAAATAAATCTCTCATACACATATCATGTGAAAAATATTTTTGTGAGAAATGGATTTGATGAATATGGATGAAAGTGTTTTTACTTGCAAGGATTTGTTTCACATACATATCTTGATCCTTATAAAAATGAAACATGATTTAATCTCTCATCGATTTTAACTTCACTCGAAGTAAACTCACAAATAGCATGTATCACAAATAGTCTTCCTCCTTCATGCAAAAAGATAATAACAGATAAAAAAGGAAGAAGTTTTCAAAGCTATCTCCATGTCATGTTTTCTTTGAGATGTTTGTATAATTGATATCCTATCACTCACTATTGGAAAATGATATTAACCTAGTTATGACATGAATAATTACAAGCACATATGCTTAAAATTTGCTTATATCGTTCTCCTTTTTGTTGATGACAAAGGTGGAGAAATATATGAATTGATACTATGAACACTGATGCTATGATTATGCCATGCTTGCATCATCAAGAGATATATGAATTAATATGATTGCCATATTTGCAATGCTTGCATCATCAAGAGATATATGAATTGATGCTATGATTGCCAAACTTGCATTATGCCATGTTTGCATCATGCGTTAAGATATCAAGAACTTGTATCGTAATTTTACGTGTTGATATCTTACCGTGTGATGAAATGCTACAATTGATAAACACTTGAAATGTTTGCGTTATGATATCAAAAGCTTACATCGCAATTTTACCTGTTGATATTTGATAATAGAAAACTTGCATGATGATAAAATTTGATATTATGTTTTTCATGCAATGAGTTGAACCAATATCACAAACACTTGATTGTGGTACTTCTCCTTTTTGTTGATGACAAAGGGGGAGAAGTATGTTGATGACATGACATGTTATGCATAAGTTTATGCATAAGTTCATGATGACGTGTTGCAAGTATTCATGATGAATATTGCAATGACTTGAATTCAGTTTGAATTCAAGATTCGATTAATATGGCATATTGATAGGGATAGTTTGTTTAAACTTTGGGAGTTAAAGTTAACTCCTTCATCAAGTAGTTGTCATCATCAAAAAGGGGGAGATTGTTGAATCTCGTATTTTGATGATGAAACTACTTGATATATGTTTATGATTTAATCTGCGTTTTAAGTGACGCAGGATGCTTTGATTAGGATGAGACAATTAAAGCAGGAAAATCATGTTGTGCCGAAGGAACATGTCAGAAGATTGGAGGTCGGGCGGTGGATCGGTCGACGTATCGACAGAAGGTTTCGGGCCGTGGACTCAGGCATCGGGCCAAGAAGAGCAGGTATTGTGCCAAGGATATCGGAGTTGCGGAGTCAACTGGCTGATTGGGCAATAGGCTTCAGGAGAGGACGATGCGCTGAAGAATCGGACGAAGCATCGAGGGACCAATGACATGCCGGACAACTTGGTTAATTGCTTAGGATTAATTGTTTCGATCGAAGTTTTGTTTTAAGTGTGCAGGATTAACTATGATGAAAGTAAGACATGCAGCAGGAGTTGCGCTGGAGTCAAGACAATGATCATGTTGGGAGTTCGAGAGTTCGACGGAAGTTCGGACAATCGTCGGAGGTTCTGCGGGAACAAATCCGAGAAGTCCATAAGCTTGCCAAAGAAGCTCGTCGGAACTCACCAAGTGAATCGTTGCAAGTCCAGGAGTTTGCCGGAAGTTCGCAGGAGCATCACCGAGGGTTCATCGGATGATCGACGGAAGTTCGCTGGAAGCTCACCGGAAGAAGCGACTGACGCACCGGAGCAAGTTGCAGTAAATGTCTTAGGAAAAATCGTAGTCAGCACATTGATTAAGTTGGAAATGGGAGGTGATCCCATTAACTTAATCTTGGGGCAATTGGGCCCCTGAAAAACCCAAATTGGGCCGAATGGATCAACCCATTCGGACCCTGATTTCTGCCAGGCGGTTGAACCGCCCAAGGCAGGAGGTTGCACCGCTTGGGCTCAGTCTTCGAGCGAGACTAGGAGGTGCAACCGCTCCAACCAGGCGGTGGCACCGCCTGGGGCTCAGTCTCCGAGCGAGACTGGGCGGTGCAACCTCCCCTGACAGGAGGTGGCACCGCATGAGCTCGGTCTTCGAGCTCTGCCAGGCGGTGCAACCGCCTCAGTCAGGAGGTGCAACCGCCTGAGCTCAGTCTTCGAGCTCTGGCAGGAGGTGCAACCGCCCCTGACAAGAGATAGCACCGCCTAGAGGCTCAGTCTTCGAGCTCTGCTAGGCGATGCAACCGCTCCAGTCAGGAGGTGCAACCGCCTGATCCCGGAATTCTGGGAATTGACAGTTTTGAGCTCCAAATTTGAACTGGGTTGGGGCCTATAAATACCCCACCCATTCAGCACTGAAAGACAATGAACTTACACCGAAATCTTGATCTTTTTATATGATTCTTAGAGCTCAAAATTGTTGTAAAGGCCAAAAGTTCTTCTCCCTCTTTTCTTCCAAGTTCTGAGTTGTAAAGAGAGGAGAGAAAATTCTGTAAGGGTTGTCTCCTAAGCCCGTCAAAAGGAGTGAAACTGTAAAAGGGTGGTTGGCTTTCGCCTATTGAAGGAAGGCCTATAGTTGACGTCGGTGACCTCGTCGGTGGAGGAAGCCAAAAGTGGAGTAGGTCAAGATTGACCGAACCACTCTAAATCTCGGTTTGAATTTACTTTGAGTATCTTATCTTTACTGCAAACCTCCTCAATAGCTTACTGCCTTTTGTGTGTTTATGAATGTGTTTCAAAGTTCAGTGCTTTCCGAATCGAGGTTTAAGACGCAAATCAGTTTTATCGTACGAACGTCGTATTTCAGTTTGCATTTACGTTTTGATTTCCATTATAACTACAAACTGACTTTATATCTTTGCTTTAACTGCATCTCGCCTTATCTCAAATTAAAGTGGTTTATGAATCAGCTTTTATACCGAAATCGCTTTTATCGTACGAACGTCGTATTTCAGTTTGCGCTTATATTCTGATTTCCATCATAACTGCAAACTGCGTTCATATCTTTGCTGCATCTCTCCTAGTCAAAAGTTGAAGTGATTTACGAATCGGCTTTCTTACCAAAATCACTTCTATCGAACGAAAGCAGTTTTCGTTTTTATCGTCGAAAGATTTTCCGCTGCACTAATTCACCCCCCCTCTTAGTGCTCTTGATCCTAACAGTAGGCTCTATTAATAATAATCAAAAGTACACACACATCACTCGGTCCATAATTATCCCTCCACATATCAATCATCATGTAGGACTACTAGATATAATAATAATAATAATAATAATAATTGAAAGTAAGACATGCAGCAGGAGTTGGCCGTAACTTTTGGATCCCAACTTTTAGGGAGGGATCTTAAGATTTTAGTTACTAGTTCAAAGTTAGTAAAATTTTTACCAAGAGCTTTGAGTCCATTGATGACATCCGTAAATCGGGTGTACATGTCTCCGATGGACTCACTTGGTTTCATTCGAAAAAGTTCGTAAGAGTGCACAAGGATGTTGATTTTGGACTCTTTCACTCGGCTAGTGCCTTCATGAGTGACCTCAAGAGTTCTCTAAATATTAAAAGCCGAATCATAAATTGAAACACGATTAAATTCATTTTTGTCTAATGCACAAAACAAGGCATTCATAGCCTTTGCATTTAAGACAAAAACCTTCTTCTCCGATTCATTCCATTCGCTCATCGGAAGAGAAGATTTTTGAAATCCGTTTTCAACAATAGTCCAAAGCTCGAAATCCATGGAAATGAGGAAGATCCTCATACGAGTCTTCCAATAAGTATAATCCGACCCATTAAACAAGGGTGGACGTGTGATAGAGTGACCCTCATGTATGCCGGAGTAAGCCATCTCTCTTGGGTATCAAACCAAATATGAGAGTGAGCCTAGCTCTGATACCAATTGTTAGGATCAGAGCGACACTAAGAGGGGGGGGGGGTGAATTAGTGCAGCGGTAAAGTGCGATAAAATTTTGACGATTTAAACACTTTCGGAAACTTCGTACGATAAAAGTAACGTTTTCGTTTGAAACCATTTCGATTGCATTTTAACTTGAAGAGATAAGTAAGACGGAGACAAAGAAGTAGAGCATTAAAGTGCAAATGGTTTGCAGTAATGTAAATGACAATAAGTAAATGCAAACCAGAGATCACGTCGATTTTACAGTGGTTCGGTCAAATGACCTACATCCACTTGCGAGGCCCCTCTTCGATGAGGCTCCCACCTTCCACTAGCAAATCTCTTGAAGGGGAAGGGTAAATACCCCTCTTACAACTTTTTACAAGCGGTTCACTCTCTTACAGCTTTTCAGCAAGAAAGAAGCAGGTGAACACTAGCAAATTGAAAATAAGACTAGCAAAGACTTTTCTAAGACCTTTCTCTCAAACAATTGCTGCTCAAAAAGTTGTAATCTCAACTGAGATTTGAGGGGTATTTATAGGCCTCAAGAGGATTCAAATTTGGGCTCCAAAATTTCAATTCTCTTTGGGTTCTCGATGCTGGCGGTGCCACCGCCTGTCAGTGGCGGTGCCACCGCCTGTCACTGTCAGACATTGACAGTGCTGGGCGGTGCAACCGCCCAGTCTGGCGGTGCCACCGCCAGACCCTTCGGTTCACTTGTTGGGCTTCAAATTTAGCCCAAACCAAGTCTAATTTTGGGCCTAGTTGGCCCCTAACCAGGATATAGGATTATCTCTTAATCCTAATCCTAATTACAAGTGAACTACATAACAAAAAAAACATCCTAAGTAAGTTTTCAACCGCTAACGTCGAGTCTTGTTCCGGCGAGCTTTCTGACGAATCTTCTTCCGACGGACTCCCAGCAAGCTCCCGAACTTGTGATGACTTTAACGAGTAGCTGAGCCTTCTCGGTGATCTCCGTGAACCTCCGACGATCTCTTCGGCGAACTTTCGAAAATTCCGACAGGTTCCCGATTTCTTCTCGGTTGGTTCCCGCAGCATCTCCGACGATTCTTCGGACTCTTAAACGTCCATCGAACTTGACTCCGGTATTCTTGCTTTGTGTTTTCTGGTTATCGTAGTTAATCTTGTACACTTAGCTCAATAATATGGATTAGATCAATTAATCCATCAATTGATTTTATCATCAAAATCCGAGATTCAACACCTTCACCCTCTCGTAAGGATCTGGAAGGAAACAGGGATATACGATCTCCCTAGATAACATAATCTACTCTTTACGCAGTTTTTCAATTTCTCAGATTTTACGTACCAATCTTCGCACGATGACGAACATCTCTTTAGGAATTAGGGATTTTGTTTTCTTGTTCTTCCGTTGTGCATGTGATGTTGCCCCCAAAGATTTTCCCAACAAGAAGCCGGTGGCCTCGAGTGAAGAGGAATCGGGAGTGGATGTAGGTCACAACGACCATACTAATATAAAACCTAGTTTGCATTTACTTTATGCTTGTCATTTATATTACAAACTGATTACTTACTACCTTCACTATGCTTATTACGCTTTTATACATTTTTTCAAGTTAATATCTTTCTGATATGGATTTCATCTAATGAAGTTTTCAAATCGACACAATTTTATCAAAAGGACTAATTCACCCCCCCCCCTCTTAGTGCTGACTTGATCCTAACAATTGGTATCAGAGCCATGTTTTTTCTTGTTTGGTTTAACACCCAAGAGAAATGACTCTTTTCGGCTTTCAAGAGGGTCACTCTATCATTCATCCTCCTATGTTCAATGGGACGGACTACACTTATTGGAAAACTCGGATGAGAGATTTCTTGCTTTCATTGAACCTCGATTTATGGAATATCATTGAAAATGGTTTTCACAAGTCTTCTAATCCAATGAATGAATGGAATGATTTGGAGAAGAAAACTTTTTCTTTAAATATGAAAGCTATAAATGTTTTATTTTGTGCCTTAGACAAAAATGAATTTAATCGTATTTCTATTTGTGAAACTACGCATGACGTTTGGCACACTCTTGAAATCACACACAAAGGCACTAGTAGAGTTAAAGATTCAAAAATTAATCTTTTGAAGAATGATTTTGAATTATTTTGTATGAAGCCAAGTGAAACTATTATTGACATGTACACCTATTTTATGGATATCGTCAATAGTTTAGAAGCTCTTGGCAAATATTTTTTGAATCTTGAACTTACTAATAAAGTTTTACAATCTCTTTCTAAAAATTAGGATTTGAAAATAACTACAATACAGGAGGCAAAAGACTTAAACAAGTTTCCATTTGAAGAACTTATCAGGTTTTTAATGATATATGAAATGAGTTACATGATACAAAATAAACATGAGAACTACCTTCCAAAGAATAGGAAGGATTTGACACTTCAAACAATAGAATACCACTTGAGTGATAACTCAAGTGATGATGATGACGACTTTGAACTTCTCACTATAAAATTTAAAAGTTCATGAAATAACAATTAAAAAATAAAAACAAACTTAAAAAGGATAAAACAACTTGTTATGAATACAATTGGCTAGGGTACTTCAAAAGTGAATGTTCACAACTAAAGAAGAAGCTGCCAATGAAGAAGAAAGCATTCAAGGCAATATGGAATGAATCAAGTACATCCAAAGATGAGGAACAAACCATCAAAGACGAGGTGGCAAACTACGCTTTGGTGGCTTTCGACAACGAGGTAAGTGACTCAACCAACACTCCTTTTACCTTATTTTGAAATTACTTGATGTATTTCATGAGTTATTTTTAAATTAGTTTAAAAAAATTATATATAAATTATTAAAAAAATTGATCATAAAAATTGCATGTCTTATGATAAAGGAACAAAATGTTATATTTAAATCTAATGCTTATACACCTAATAAGATTAATTTTATATACGGTTTGAGAAGTAATAGTGTATATCTTGATGATTTCCATATTGTTTTTCGATTATAAATGATGATGCATGGCCTTTGTATGAAAGACTAGAGCATGAAATCAATCACAAAATTTGGAACTAAAAGAACTTAAGCTAGTTTTAATCTTATAGGAATCTATCTATGTTGCTTTCATTAAATTTTCCAAAAAGTGATTTTGATGATGATTTTGGATTTTGTTTTATATGATTCTTTTTAATAATGAGATGATATATCCAATTGAATCATTTATCGATGTTTGCGACTTAAGATGTATTTTATATGAAACATTTTTTTTATTCTCATATGATTCACTCTTTTAAGAGAACATTCATCCAAACAAATCATGATTATTCTTTTGATTATAACTTGAAAGTTTTATTATGAATCAAGAATTTTCATAAATTGTCTTCTTACGATTCTTTTTGGTATTGACTAAAAAGGGGGGATGTATTCAAATTAACCACGATATATTACTAGAGTTCTTGATGTTTATAATTTGAAGTTTATTATGTATAATTTCCTTATATTTATGATTTATATATCTCATGATATGATTGAATCATTGTTGTAAAAGAAGAAGAAAATTATTAGCACGCACATTGTCAAAGAGAACCAAAAAGTACTAGCTTGAATGATAAACTTAAATCTCCCAAATGTATAAATTATTTTTATATATTTTTTTATCGTTATCTTGATTACTCATTTTTTTCTTATGACTTGAATTTTTCTTTCTGAATTATGATAATTTCCTATCATTCCTTCTATTTACAAAAGAAGAGATTTGTCAAAAATGACAGTCTTTTGGTATTCATGAATTGATTTTTCCTTTTTTATGATTGAAATATTAATGCAAATTTATTTTTATCTTTGTCATGATGTGAAAATTGATATAAAGGGAAAAGAATTACAAAAATGTATTCTTCCCTTCTTTTTGATAATGACAAAGGGGGAGATAAAACTTGCTAGCTTGCGCATTGCAAAGGAAGCAAAAATTACTAGTTCGAACATTGCAAATGAAAGAACAAATTGCTATCTTGCACTTCTCAAAAGAGAAGAAATAACTCACTAGCTTGCATGTTATAAAATGATGTAAATCTTGCATTAGTTATCAAAAACTTGCTAGCTTGAATATCGCAAAGAAATGAAAACATGCTATCTTGCACATCATAAAAGATGCAAAAATTTTGCTAACTTTTATATCTCAAAAACTTGCTAGTTGCACTTCTCCATTTTGTTGATGACAAAGGGGGAGAAGTTATGATGACGATCATACATGGAATGATGAATTAAAATTTTGATTATGCATGATTTTATGATGACATGTTGCTTGGATTCATAATTTATTTTTGAATTTATATTTCTATCAATATGACATATTGATAGGGGGATTTGGTTTAAACTCCATCATCAATTGGTTATCATCATCAAAAGGGGGAGATTGTTGGATCTTGGATTTTGATGATGAAACCAATTGATAGAGTTAATGATTTAATCTGCATTTTGAGTGATACAGGACTAACTTCGATCAACGAGAGACAATTAAAGTAGGAAGAATCAATGTTGGGCCGGAGTGGAACATGTTAGAAGATTAGACGTCGAGCCAGAGGATCGGTCGACGTTTCGACAGAAGGCTTCATGCCATGAGTTCGGGCATCGTGCCTAGAAGAGTGGACATTGCACCAAGGAGATCGGAGTTACAGAGGTCAACATGCCAATTGGGCAAAAAGACATAAAAAAGGATGATGCCCCGATGGATTGGACGAAGCGCTAATAAACCAGTGACATGTCGAACAACATGTGATTAATGCTTTGTAATAATTGCCTAGATTGAAGTAGTTTTAGTTATAATTAGGTTGGTTTAAAATGTAATTAAGTTAACTCAATTAGGGGTCAATTGGGCCTATGTTGGGGTTGTTTTAGGCCAAGAGAAAGGCTCATTCAGTGACTCAAAAGTTGGGTCACGCGATGGCACCGTCCGTCCAAGTGGTGGCACTGCCGGAGGCGTAGTCTCTGAGACTATGTCAGGCGGTAGTACCGCTAGACTAGGCGGTGATACCGCCAAACTGGGCTGTGGCACCGCCTAGTGTCAGGCAGTGGCACCGCCTAGTGTCAGGCGGTGGTATCGCTAGTCTGGGTGGTGGTACCGCCCAGACATAGTCTACCAGACTATGTTAGGCGGTGGTATTGCCTAGCACAAGCAATGGTACCGCCTATACCCTAGAAACCTGGGATGAGACCATTTATTGGCTCCATTTTTGAAGCCATTTGGGGTCCATAAATACCCCAACTATTCCTGCATGGAGAAGCACAAATTAAAGCAAAAATAAGTTATTATTCTGGGTTGTAAAATTACTAAGTGTCCTCCCTTTTTTGTTTTGCGATCATTCAAAAAGAGGTATAAGGTTTGTAAGGGTTGTCTCCTAAACCTGTGAAAAGGAAAAAGAGTTGTAAGAGGGTAGTTGGTCTTTGCCCATTGAAAGAATACTGGTAGTGGAAGCTGGTGGCCTCGAGTGAAGAGGAATCGGGAGTAGATGTAGGTCACGACGACCGAATCACTATAAAATCTGGTTTGCATTTACTTTATGCTTATCATTTATATTGCAAACTGATTACTTACTACATTCACTACGATTATTACACTTTCGTACATGTTTTCAAGTTAACATCTTTCTGATGCGAATTTCATTGAACGAAGTTTTCAAATCGACATGATTTTTTCGAAAGCACTAATTCACCCCCATCTAAGTGCCGACTTGAACCTAACATGGAGGAGCAGTATGCTGGAAGAGTTCCAAGCAAGATACTACTGCTAACTCGACCATGGAGGCAAAGTACATTGTTATAGCAGAGGCATCAAAGGAGAGAGTCTGGATGAAGAAGTTTATCACGGATTTGATAGTTGTGCCAGATAGCGAGGAGTTGATTCCCTTATATTACAATGACAATGGGGCGATTGCTTTAGCGAAGGAACCCAAGTCTCATCAGAAGTCTAAGCACATTCTGAGGAGGTTTCACTTGATTAGAGAGATCATGACCCGAGGAGATGTAGCAATGGAAAGTGTTCTATCCGAAGATAACATCGCAGAACCATTGACAAAGCCATTGTCTCAAATTATCTTTG
Organism: Musa acuminata AAA Group; assembly: GCF_036884655.1. NCBI lineage: Eukaryota > Viridiplantae > Streptophyta > Magnoliopsida > Zingiberales > Musaceae > Musa > Musa acuminata. Next base: position 24,797,961 of record NC_088332.1, read on the forward strand.
AGCATCACAGGGGTCTGATGGGGATCAAACACATTGGTGATTGGCTTTATGTCAAGTAGGATATTGCTAGTCATAGGTACCCTACAAGCTAATCACGTGAGTGATGATGCGTGTGACTTAACACACAGTCTTTTTGCTTATTATTATTATTATTTGATATTTTATCACTTTGATATATTATTATTATTTGATATTATATATATATATATATATATATATATATATATATATTGTGATATCCATAGATCTGTGCAATGAAAATTGGATCGTGATGAGATCATGATAATGAGACCGATTCACCTTTAAACACATACCCTAAATAATCCTAATCATAGGTTACTCGAGAGGGACATCCAGTTAGACTAATGTGCTATATACCCATCCATATAATGGAGGCAATTGGTCTCATAGTTGCTTGTGTGGAGACACTACGGATACAGTGCAGGTGCTCATTGGAGAATGAGTTTACTGATTGATCCACTTGCGGAATACTAGATGGCTAATGATACTGTTATCCTAGTGGTGTACTTTTTCCTTAGACTTAAGACACTAAGGTTGTCCTGTACGAATGCTCCACTCTTTGATTCCGGACTTATAGGTTTGGATATTTCAGATCTAGCACAACCGGTCATCGGGAGTGACAGTCAAACTTATGAGAGCTATTGAGTGTCGATAGAGGATCATCTGTTCTCGGTGTAATGAAAGAAATATCCCATGTGTTCTTGCTCAAACAAATCCCTTGCTAGGATCATTCGGATTAAGAGAGAAAGAGTTCTCCGGGAGAATCCGATTAGAGCGAGACTCGAGTAGAAATCATATGGGTCTGATAGCACCATGCCCGGTATATGGTTGAGGAACTATAGATACATAGTAATTGAGGATAGATAGGTCTAATGGATTGGATTCTTTTATATCGTCTGGGGACTACGGCGTAGTGGCCTAGTATGTCCGCCGTCGATAAGTCAAGTGAATTATTATAGATATAATAATTAACTAAGCTAGAAGGAGTTCTGACTGGTATGACTCACAGCCAGCTCGATATTAGGCATAAAGGGTCACATACATATGGTAGGCATTGCGATGAGTAGAGGTTCGGATATGAGATATCCGTCGGAACCCCTATCTTATTGGATATCCAATAAGCCCTTGAAATATTGGATCCTATGGATGAGATCCAATAAGGGCTAGTGAGAGATTATTGGATAGAGATCCACTAATGTAAGAGGGTTGGGTAGTTGAATGGTGACCTAATACCCAATAAGGCAGGATCCATTAGGATTAAGTTGCCAAGGGAACTCTATAAATAGGAGGGAACCATAGGTTCATAGGCTAGAGCCTCTCTTGGTTGTCACCTCCTATTCTCCTCTCCCCTTCTCATCCTCAAATAGCAAGCTTGGAGATTTGATGAGCATTGTCGTAGCCTTATGTTAGGATCGAGTCGGCACTAAGAGGGGGGGGGGGGGGGGGGGGGGTGGTGAATTAGTGCAATGGATAAATCATGTCGGTTCGAAAAACTTTCGTACGATAACAAATATTTCGACAAAGCCCATATAGGAAATACTTAACTTTGAAGGCATATTCGTATGCGTAGTGGAAGTAAAGCAAGTAAGTCAGTTTGTAGTGAAGGTAAATAGCAAGAATAGAAATATAAACCAAGTTTTATAGTGGTTCGGTCATCATGACCTACATCCACTCCCAACTCCTCTTTCGTCGAGGCCGACGACATCCACTAACGATCTTCTTTCAATAGACGAAGATCAACTACCCTTTTATACCCCTCTCCTCCTTTTCATAGGTTTAGGAGACAACCTTTTATAAGCACTCACTCCTCCCTAAATAGATTTCTAAACTTTGAACTAGAGGAGAGGATCTCTCAAGTGATTGCTACAACATTTTCCCACTTTTAAGTTCTTTGTGCTTGTGTTGTTAATTAGGGATGAGAGAGATTTTTATAGGCCTCAAGTGGATTCAAACTTGGAGCCAAAAGTATCTCATCCCTAGTTTTCGAGGTACAGGTGGTACTTGTTGAATCTCGGATTTTGATGATATAATCAATTGGTGGGTTAATTGATCTAATCCATATTATTGAGTTAAGTGTGCAGGATTAACTACGATAACCAGAAAACATAAAGCAAGGATACCGGAGTCGAGCTCGATGGACGTTTAAGAGACCGAAGAATCATCGGAGATGCTGCCGGAACCATCCGAGAAGAAATCGGGAACGTGTCGGAAGTTCGCCGAAGAAATCGTCGGAGGCTCGCGGAGATCGCCAAGAAGGCTCGGCTACTCGTTAAAGTCATCACAAAGATTGGGAGCTTGTAGGGAGTCCGTCGGAAGAAGTTCGTCGGAAAGCTCGCCGGAACAAGATTCGACGTTCGCGGTTAAAAAACTTGCTTAGGATGTTTTTTTTGTGTTATGTAGTTCACCTGTAATTAGGATTAGGACTAAGAGATAATCCTATATCCTGGTTAGGGGCCAACTGGGCCCAGAGTCAGATTTGGTTTGGGCTAAAATTAAGCCAAACAAATGAATTGGAGAGCCAGGCGGTGGCACCGCCTGGCTAGGCGGTGACACCTCCTTGGCTGGGCGGTTGCACCGTCCAGCACCCGAGCGCTGGGCGGTGGCACCGCCTGGCTGGGCGGTGGAACCTCCAGCACCGGGAACCCTAAGAGAATTCAAATTTTGGAGCCCAAAATTTGAATCCTCTTGAGGCCTATAAATACCTCTCAAATCTCAGCTGAGGTAACAACTTTTGTGAAGCATTTTGATTGAGAGAAAAGTCTTAGAAAGTCTTAGCAAGTCTTGTTTTCAATTTGCTAGAGAGTTCTCCTCCTTTTTTTTTATTGAAAATTGTAAGAGGTTGAGCTGCTTGTAAAAGGTTGTAAGAGGGGTGTTTACCCTTCCATTTCAAGAGACTTGCTAGTGGAAGGTGGGAGCCTCATCGAAGAGGGGCCTCGCAAGTGGAGTAGGTCATTTGACCGAACCACTCTAAAAATCGGCGTAATCTCTGGTTTGCATTTTATTATTGTCATTTACATTACTGCAAATCTTCTTACTATTTTAGTTCCTTATTACTCTTGCTGCGCAACTTTAAGAATACGCCTTCAAGTTAAACTTTTCAAGTTTCGTTCTTAACGTACGAAAGATCTTGTTAAAATCGAAGTTTTAATCCGCTGCACTAATTCACCCCCCCCTCTTAGTGCCGCTCCGATCCTAACAAGTGGTATCAGAGCAAGGTTATCTCTCATATTTGGTTTAATACCCAAGAGAGATGGCTTACTCCAGCATGCAAGAGGGCCATTCTATTGCACGACCACCTTTGTTTAATGGGTCGGATTACACATATTGGAAGACTCGCATGAGAATCTTCCTCATTTCTATGGACTTTGAGCTTTGGTCTATTGTCGAGAATGGATTTCAAAAATCTTCTCTTCCGATGAGCGAATGGGATGAATCGGAGAAGAAGGTTTTTGCTTTAAATGCAAAGGCTATGAATGCCTTGTTTTGTGCACTAGACAAAAACAAATTTAATCGTGTTTCAATGTGTGATTCGGCTTTTGATATTTGGAGAACTCTTGAGGTCACTCATGAAGGCACTAGCCGAGTGAAAGAATCCAAAATCAACATCCTTGTGCACTCTTACGAACTTTTCCGAATGAAACCAAGTAAGTCCATCGGAGACATGTACACCCGGTTTACGGATGTCATCAATAGACTCAAAGCTCTTGGTAAAGATTTTACTAACTTTGAACTAGTAACTAAAATCTTAAGATCCCTCCCTAAAAGTTGGGATCCAAAAGTTACGGCCATTCAAGAGGCCAAAGACCTTAAAGCATTCCCTCTTAAAGAACTCATTGGGTCTCTAATGACCTACGAAATGACATGTCAAGCTCATGACGAGCTCGAGAACCCCCTTCCAAAGAACAGGAAGGATATGGCACTCAAATCACAAGAAGACCACTTGAAAGGAACATCAAGTGATGAGGACAGTGACAATGACATTGCACTTTTGACTCAAAAATTTAAAAAATATTTAAGAAAGAACATATTAAAAAATAATACAAAAAATAAATTTGAACAAAAGAAGGACCAAGTGATTTGCTATGAATGCAAAAAATCGGGACACTATAAGAACGATTGTCCTCAAGCCAAAAAGAGAACATCAAAGAAGAAGGCGTTCAAGGCAACGTGGGATGATTCAAGCGCATCCGAAGAAGATGAGTCCAACACCGAGCAAGTTGCTCATTACGCGCTAATGGCGTTAGGAGAAGAGGTATGTGATTTATTTAATGAAGATTTATCTTTTGAAGAACTATCTATCGCTTTTCATGAATTATTTGATGAATGTAGAACTGTTAGCAAGAAGTTAAGTATCTTAAAGAAAGAGCATGCTTTGCTACAAGATTAGTTTGATAGTCTTCAAACTCCTCCATGCTCTAAGTGTGAGCACTTAGAAGCAATAAAAAATGAAAATTTGCTTCTTAAGGAAACCTTAAACAAGTTCAAGGTTGGTAGCAAAGGATTAGATATGATCCTTGCACACAAGGGTCACATCGCAAATAGAAATGGAATTGGATTTGTAAAAGGATTACATCAAAATCCTACCACTTTCATAAAAGGACCTACATTACATGTTTCCTCTTATATGAAATGCAACTTTTATTGCAAATCCGGACATATTGCCTACAAATGCCCATTTAGGAAAATTAGTTCACAAAAATTAATATGGGTTCCTAAAGGAACTATAAAGAATTCAATCATAAATAACAAAGTTAGTGGGTCAATTTTTGAGGCACCCAAAATCAAATGGGTACCTAAAAATCATCCTCTTTTGTAGACAAACCCACAAGCTAGGAGCAAGAGATGGTATCTCGATAGTGGATGCTCAAGACATATGACTGGAGATCCATCTCATTTCTCTATGCTCACTAGCAAAGAAGAAGGGTACGTTACCTTCGGAGACAACAACAAGGGCAAAATCATTGGCAAGGGAACTATTGGTAAAGTTTATTAGTACGAGGAATTCCAAATATAAAGTTTATTAAGGATAAAGTATGCGATGCATATCAACTAGGCAAACAAATAAAAACAAGCTTCAAACCAAAAAATCAAATTAGCACTACTAGACCATTACAATTGATCCATTTGGACTTATTTGGACCAATTGATACAACAAGTCTAGGAGGAAGCAAATATGCTTTTGTGATTGTGGATGACTACTCTAGATACACTTGGACCTATTTCTTAGCTCACAAAAGTGATTGCTTCAAGTGTTTCTCTAAATTTTGTAAACTCACTCAAAACGAAAAAGGCTTCATGATTTCATCAATTCGGAGTGATCACGGTGGTGAATTCCAAAACCGTGACTTTCAAAATTTTTGCGAAAGTAATGGGTACAATCACAACTTCTCAACTCCAAGAAATCCTCAACAAAATGGAGTAGTTGAAAGGAAAAATAGAAACCTACAAGAAATGACAAGAACTATGTTGAATGAACATAGTTTACCTAAGTACTTTTGGGCCGAAGCCGTAAATACGGCTTGCTACATCATGAATAGAGTCCTAATAAGACCATCCTTATCCAAAACTCCCTATGAATTATGGAATAACAAAAAACCAAACATCTCCTATTTTAAAGTTTTTGGTTGTAAATGCTTTATTTTAAATGAAAGGAATGCTTTAGGAAAATTTGATGCTAAATCCGATGAAGGAATCTTTCTTGGTTACTCTTCCATTTCTAAAGCTTTTCGGGTTTTTAATAAAAGAACTTTAGTAATTGAAGAGTCTATTCATGTAGTTTTTAATGAAATTTCCGATTTAAAGAAAAATGATTTTGATGATGATCTTGGTTTTGATAATTTGAATTTAAATGAACCCTCTCCTCAAAATAGCCATTTGAATGCATCTTCTTTCGAAATTTCTTTACCAAAAGAATGGAAGTATGTAGATGCTCATCCAAAAGAGCAAATTATAGGAGATACATCAAAAGGGGTTCAAACTCGTTCTTCTTTCAAAAATTTCTGTGCTAACGCCGCTTTCCTTTCTCAAATTGAACCTAAATGCATTGACGAAGCCTTAAAAGATGATTTTTGGATCATTGCAATGCAAGAAGAATTGAACCAATTTGAGAGGAATGAGGTATGGAAGCTTGTTCCTAGACCAAGTGACCACTTAGTCATAGGTACTAAGTGGGTCTTTAGAAACAAGCAAGACGAAAATGGTATCGTGGTTAGAAACAAGGCTAGATTAGTGGCCAAAGGTTTCAACCAAGAAGAAGGTATCGATTACGAAGAAACCTTCGCTCCCGTGGCTCGATTAGAAGCCATAAGGATGCTCCTTGCCTATGCTAGTAGTAATAATTTTAAACTATTTCAAATGGATGTTAAAAGTGCTTTCTTGAATGGTTTTATTTCCGAAGAAGTATTTATCGAACAACCTCCCGGATTTGAAAATTCTCTTCTTCCTAATCATGTATTCAAATTGACTAAAGCTCTCTATGGCTTAAAACAAGCTCCTAGAGCTTGGTATGAAAGGCTTAGTTCCTTTCTTATTTTAAATAATTTTACCAAAGGCAAGGTTGATACTATATTGTTTATTAAACATTTTGAAAATAATTTTCTTATTGTGCAAATTTATGTTGACGATATTGTGTTTGGCTCTTCGGATGAATCACTATGTGAATCATTTGCCAAATGTATGAGTCTTGAAATTGAAATGAGTTTAATGGGTGAATTAACTTTCTTTTTGGGATTACAAATCAAACAACTTAGTGATGGTATATTTCTTAACCAATCTAAATATACATTAGAATTGTTAAAACGATTTAACATGGATAATTCAAAAGCAATAAACACTCCTATGAGTACTGCGACTAAGTTAGATATGGATGAAAATGGTGAAAGTTTCGATCAAAAAACATATAGGGGAATGATAGGTAGTCTACTCTACCTCACTACGACTAGACCGGATATTATGTTTAGTGTAGGACTTTGCGCTAGGTTTCAATCTAATCCTAAATTATCTCATCTTAAGAGTGTTAA
>NC_088332.1:24812500-24852500 GCF_036884655.1 Musa acuminata AAA Group
GAAGAAGCGGGAGAAGAGGTTGTGACACCTTTGTTTCCTACAGGAGGAAACAGAGGAGAGGGTGTGTGTGGCGCCGGGGAGGAGAAGGGAAGGAGAGGAGAAGAAGAGAAGAAGAAGAGCAGGGGAGGAAGAAGAGGCTGCGGCTGCGGCGGTGGCAACTGCAGCTGGAAGAGAAGAACGAGAGGAAAGAAGAGGAAGAGGGGAAGGTGGCTGTGGCGACGGTGGCTGCGGTAGCTGTGGCAATGGTGGTGGCTGCAGCAGCTGCTTTTGGGAAAGAGAAAGAAAGGAAAGGGAAAAAAAAAAGGGGCTGTGGCCATGATTGTGGCTGTGGCGACGGTGGCTGCGTTCGTAGCAGCTATGTCTATGAAAGAAGAGGAGGAAGAAGGTAGTGCAGTGGAAGGGGCTGCGATTGTGGCAGCAGTAGCAGTGGTGGCTGCGGCAGCTGCATTTGGGAAAGAAAAAAAAAGAAGGAACGAGAGTAAGGGAGAGCAGGTGAATGTGCCCCTATGTTCTGCACGAGCTGCAGTTGTGGAGGAAGAAAGAAGATTGGTGCAAAAAATGAAAACAAGGAGAGGAGACAGAGAAAAATAGAAGAAGGATTTGGGCGTACGCCTTCGTCGGATCTTCGAATCAAAATCTTCGAAAGGCAAGTGTCCCGATCTTTTCTCCTGCAAGTGTTCTGATCCTTCCTATTGCAAGCTTTCTAATCTTTCGTATTGCAAGTGGTCCTGACCTTTCCTTATTGTAATTTTATCTCTACATTTGCTTTGAATATGAGAAACTTTGAATTGTTCTAGCCTTGCATTTGATATATCTCTTGTTTAGATGTAACGATTTGAATATGTGAAACTTTTGAGATTCTGACCTTTCTATCTTGTTATGGTTATAACTTTATGTACTGACCTTTGATTGGATAAAACTTATTTGATATGAATATAGACTTATAAACCTTTCTTTCGATAGCTTATTTTAAGAATTCGGAGTAAGTTTGCCTGTCCAAACTTCTATTTCAAATGAGCCTATGAATTCTACAAAACAGGGATCGTAATTTCTGACCTTTTGTTACTGAACTGCTTATAAGTCCCTATTGGAAACTTTAATTTATTCCAAACTTATTTCATTTTAAACTAGACTCGTAGATCTTTCATTTGATACCTAGATTGAAAGATTTAGAGTCCAAATGTCTGCCTAGTTTTCTGTTGAAACCGACCTTGTGAATCCTGTAAAATTGAGATTTGTTCTTTGATCTTGGGTTACTAAATTTATTTTAACTCTTTGTTGGAAACTTCGATTCATACGAAACTTATTTTATTTGAAAATAGATTGAAATATCTTTCACAATATCTTTCTTGAGTATATTGGAGCATGATTGATAGTTTGAATCATTTGTTCAATGTGCCTCTCGAATTCTGCAAGAAATCGAGCTTTGATCGATTTCGCATATTCTGGTTTCATTCGTTTGGAAATTGATTTCATTTAGCTTTCTTGTTCAATTGAGCTTTATTTTACTACTTTGAATTCTTGTATGCTCTTATCCTTAAAATTATTTGTATTTTTAAAAACTATTGTGTAACGTTTATGCTATATCGTATTGACTCATATAGGCACATGTATATCCCATTGTTTCGCATTTGCTTTCGATATGTGCCTATTCCAGTTTCATTCTTTTGGACATTGAATTCATCTAACCTTCTTATTTGAATTGAGTTATATGTGATTGCTTGGAATCGTTGAATGGTCTTGCTTTCATTTTCTTTCAAATCTGAATACATTTGTGAAAGATTATGCTTGCATCGTATCAATTCGTAAAGGCACATGTACGTTTTGTTGTTCCGCCTGTGCTTCCGATATGTACTATTTATTGTTCATATTGTCCTTTTGTACTCTGGTGTTTGTGTGATACTGTGAACCTTTGCCAGAAATGGTAATGCATAGAGCCTGCGATGCTCTGCCGGCCCCCTCTGACTTCACCTAGATGTGGGTGGATGGAGCTCTCAAACGTGGGAGATTTCTGTCTAGTGGTCATTCAGAAATGGATGAATCACATTCTGTCTATGGTCCCACTACACCTTCTGTATATTTGATATGATATCCAGAGCTTTTGTTATGTATTTATATATGCGCTTTGGATGAGAAAGATATGAATGCAATGTCAAATACGACGTTTCAGCTTCTGTTTCGTATTCATTCTTTGATATGCTCTGAAATGGTTCATATGTCATTGATATACTCTGAAATATTTCCTACACTATTGATATGTTCCAAAATGCTCCTGATGCCTCTGAAATGTTCCTACGCCATTGATATGCTTTAAAATATTACATATGCCATTGATATGTTCTGAAATGTTTCATTGTCATTGATATGCTTCGAAACATTTCATATGTCGTTGATAAGCTCCGAAATGTTTCATTCGTTATTGATATGCTCTAAAATGTTTCATCTGTTATTAGGATGCTCCTAAATATTCCATATGTTGTTGATATGCTCTGGAACATTTCCTACGCTATTGATATGCTCCAATTACTCTATGCTCCATTTGTTTTGGAACCAAATATATTTCGATTGAAATGACACATATGATTTTGTATCTAATGAGATGGTATCCTTGAGAATTCTTATATTCTGTCTTGCATTATGATACCTTACTTGTTTGAAATCGTTCATTTTGTTCTGAATATGCTTTGTCACTTGCTGAGTTGTTTTTAGCTCACTCCATTGTTATATAAAATCTTTTAGGTCAGCTTGTCACTCTTTGAGATGTTTGAATTGGGCTGAGGTAGTGGAGAGCTAGTCAGAATTATGGGCAAGTCTTATTAGTTATTATGTTATTGTTGTATAAGCATATTTTGTATGTAATGAAATGTTGTCGATGAACCGAAATGGATATACCTTGTAAAAGTGTTAGACGATCTCTCTTATTTGGAATTTTGGAATTTTGGAATCTTAAGTCTAGTTTACGATGATATGAACTTGTAGTAAACGGTTGGAGTTCTGATTGTATAAATTACTTAGCTTGCGGATTTATAAATGTTGTTCACGTTTGTTAAGTTGGCTTAGGTTGCCATAAATGTAAATTATCGAGTGATGTGATATATGATTATAAACTGCACAGGTTTTATAGATGTGAATTTGATAGAATATTTTTCAGTATCCTCAAATGTTAGTTTGGATCCTGGATTGGTTTGTAATGAAAATTTTAATATTATTGATATTTTTTAAGGGGCATGACAACTGCAAGCTACATTACCTTCTTACTACCTTCTCTACACTAACATACGCTTTCAAGTTAAACTCCTTACGAAATAATTTTCGTCGGAATCGATTTTAATCGAAATGTAGACTTTTGAAATCGTGAAAGTTTTCCACTTCACTAATTCACCCCCCCTCCCCCCCCCCCCCCTCTCTTAGAGCCGCTCTTGATCCTAACAATTGGTAATAGAGCAAGGTTCACTCTCGTTTAGTTTAAAACCTAAGAGATATGGCATTTGCCAATAACCAAGAGGGTCATTCAATTACACATCCGCCTATGTTCAATGGGATAGATTACACATATTGGAAGTCTTTTCTTCTCTTCCAATGGGACAGATTACACATATTGGAAGTCTTCTACTTCCTAATTTCAGTGGATTTTGAGCTTTGGAATGTTGTCGAAAACGGTTTTCAAAAGTCTTCTCTTCTAATGAACGATTGGAATGAGTTGGAGAAGAAGACTTTCACTTTAAATTTCAAGGCTATGAATGCCTTATTTTGTGCATTAGATAAAAATGAGTTTAATCGAGTGTCAATTTGTGAAACGGCTTTTGATGTTTGGCACACACTCGAAGTGACTCATGGAGAAACTAGTAGAGTGAAGGAATCGAAAATTAATCTTTTAGTGCACACTTATGAATTATTTCGGATGAAACCGAGTGAGACCATTAGAGACATATACACCCGATTTATGGATGCCATCAATGGTCTAAAAGGACTTGGTAAAGGTTTCTCGGATTTTGAACTCGTTAATAAAGTTTTAAGATCCCTTCCAAAGAGTTGGGACCCTAAAGTCACGGCCATTCAAGAGGCCAAAGATTTAAATAACTTCTCTTTCAAAGAACTAATTAGGTCACTAATGACCTATGAGACGACTTGCAAAGCCCATGAAGAGCTTGAGGACACCCTTCCAAAGAACAGGAAGGATATGACACTAAGAACCCAAGAAGATCACTTGAAAGAAAACTCAAGTGATGAGGACCTTAATGAAGACTTGGCACTCTTAACAAGGAAATTCAAAAAATTTATAAGAAGGAATAAATTTAAAAATGACACTAAAAATAAATTTGAATCCAAGAAAGATCAAGTAATATGCTACGAATGCAAGAAGCCGGGACACTATAAGTGCAAATTGTTAGGATCAAGAGCACTAAGAGGGGGGGGGGGTGAATTAGTGCAGCGGAAATCTTTCACTATTAAAATCGAAAGCTGCGTTCGTTTGATAAAAACGATTTCGATGTAAAAGCCGATTCTAAGATTACTTTAACTTAAGATTAAGCGAGATGACGTTAAAGTAAATCTACGAAGGCAGTTTGTAGTTTATGATGAAAATCAGAATGCGCTAAACTGAAATGCGACGTTCGTACGATAAAACCAGTTTACGTTTAAATGCCAATTTTGAAGATACTGAACTTTGAGATATGTTTTATAAATACGCAGAAGGTAGTTTGCAGTTATGATTGAAATCAAAACGTAAATGTAAACTGAAATGAAATGATCATACGAAAAAGCCAATTTACATCTAAACGCAGATTCGGAAAGCTCTGAACTTAGAAACTCGTTCGTAAAAGCGCAGAATGCAGTAGCTATTTAGGAGGTTTGCAGTAAAGATAAAATGCTTAAAGTAAATGCAAACCGAGATTTAGAGTGGTTCGGTCAATCTTAACCTACTCCACCTTTGGCTTCCTCCACCGACGAGGTTACCGACGTCAACTAGGGGCCTTCCTTCAATAGGCGAAGGCCAACCATCCTTTTATAGTTTCACTCCTTTTGACGGGCTTAGGAGATAACCCTTACAGAAATTTTCTCTCCTCTCTTTACAACTCAAAACTTTGAAGAACAAAGGGAGGAGAACTTTTGGCCGTTACAACAATTTTGAGCTCTAAGAATCACAGAAAAAGATCAAGATTTCGAGTGTAAGTTCTTACCCTTTCAGTGCTGAATGGGTGGGGTATTTATAGGCCCCAACCCAGTTCAAATTTAGAGCTCAAAACTGTCAATTCCTGAAATTCCGGGATCAGGCGGTTGCACCTCCTGACTAGAGCGGTTGCACCGCCTGGCAGAGCTCGAAGACTGAGCCTCTGGGCGGTACTACCTCCTGTTAGGGGCGGTTGCACCTCTTGACAGAGCTCGAAGACCGAGCTCAGGCGGTTGCACCTCCTGACTGAGGCAGTTGCACCGCTTGGTAGAGCTCGAAGACTGAGCTCAAGTGGTGCCACCTCCTGTCAGGGGAGGTTGCACCGCCCAATCTCGCTCGGAGACTGAGCCCAGGCGGTGCTACCTCCTGGCTGGGGCGGTTGCACCGCCCAGTCTCCCTGGGAGACTTAGCCCAGGCGGTGCTACCTCCTGGCTTGGGCGGTTGCACCTCCCACAGCAATCAGGGTCCGAATGGGTAGATCCATTCGGCCCAATTTGGGTTTTTCAGGGGCCCAATTGCCCCAAGATTAAGCAAATGGGATCACCTCCCATTTCCAACTTAATCATTGTGCTAACTACGATAAATCCTAAGACAATTTCTACAGCTTGCTCCGGTGCGTCAATCGCTTCTTCCGGCGAGTTTCCGGTGAACTTCCGTCGATCATCCGATGAACCCTCGGTGATGCTCCTGCGGACTTCCGGCAAACTCCTGGACTTGCGACAATCCACTTGGCGAGTTCCGATGAGCTTCTTTGGGCAAGCTTATGGACTTCTCGGATTTGTTCCCGTAGAACCTCCGATGACTGTCCGAACTTCCGTCGAACTCTCGAACTCCCAACGTGATCATTGTCTTGACTCCGGCGCAACTCCTGCTGCATATCTAACTTTCATCGTAGTTAATCCTGCACACTTATCTCAACACATAGATTAGACAACAAATGACAATTGACTTCATCATCAAAATCCGAGATTCAACAATCTCCCCCTTTTTGATGATGACAATCAATTGATAATGGAGTTAACCTTAACTCCCCCTGTCTATATGCCATACTTGAGATAAGTCATTCTTGAATTCAAAATCTTAAGAATTCAAGAGACATAAGTTAAAATCATTTGAACTTATCAATATTCCCATCATGATTCCTATCATGATGTATCTCTCTGAAGATGATGTCAAGGCTTGACATTCATTTTCAAATTTTACATTACAAGTTTGAATGATGGTAATAGTAACAATTCATCATATTGTAAGATATCAGCATGTAAAACTGTGAAGTATGATTTTGATATCATTACATGATGTACACATTTCAAGTACACATTTCAAATATTTTAGCAAGTATTGCATTTCATCACACGGTAAGATATCAACTCGTAAAATTACGATGCAAGTTTTTGTTTGATATCTTGACACGATACAAGGCATAATGCAGATCATAGCATTTATTCATATATCTCTTGGTGATGCAAGCATGACATAATTATAGCATCAGTGTTTATAGCATCAATTCATATATTTCTCCCCCTTTGTCATCAACAAAAAGCATGGTAGTTGTGATATCAGGAGAACAATACAAGTAAATTTTGAGTATAAGTGCGATGATTGTTTCATGCCTTTACTTGATTCATGTTATTTCCAATAGTAAATGATAGGAAATTAATTGTTCAAGCACATAAAGGAAAACATGATATGTTGATTGCTTTGATTCATGTTGTTTGTGAGTTTGCTTTGAGTCAAGATATGTGAAACAACTTTTTGTAAATAGAAATACTATCTTCCATATTTTAAGATGGAATCATTTCATCAAATCCATTTCAGAAAAATATTTTTCATAAGAGTGTACGAGAAAATCTGATTTTTAGCATTCCAATTGTTAAGCGAATCCGAAAATGAAATTAACTCTTTCATGCATTCGGACAAGACTATGCTACAGATTTTCAAATACAATCAATAGACAAAACACATAATTTCCAACATGTTATTTAGGCATGTAATGGCAGTCAAGTGATTTGATTATTCAATAAAGTCCAAAAGATAATTTTAACTAGTTTATGTGTTCGGACACATCAACATTCCTAATTCTCTTCTTATGAAATCAAATTGTTCTTCACTTAGAGGTTTTGTAAAAATATCTGCTAGTTGATGTTTGGTGTCAATGAACTCTATGATTACATCATGATTAGTAACATGATCTCATATAAAGTGATGTATAATATCAATATGTTTTGTTCTTGAGTGTTGTATAAGATTCTTTGTTAAGCATATTGCACTTGTGTTATCATATTTAATGAGAATATTTTTAAGATGAACTTTATAATCTTCTAAAGTGTTTTTCATCCATACAACTTGTGCACAACATGCACTTGCTGCAATATATTCAGCTTCGGTTGTTGATAGTGCAACCGAGTTTTGTTTCTTAGATGACTAGGAAACAAGGGCATGTCCTAAAAATTGACATGTCCCTGATGTGCTTTTTCTATCTAGTCTACAGCCAGCAAAGTCTGCATCAGCATAAGCAATTAACTCAAGATTTTTTGATTTTGGGTACCATAATCCTAGATTTGTGGTACCATTAAGATATCTAAGTATTCTTTTAACTGCTTTGAGATGAGATATCTTAGGGTTTGATTGAAATCTAGCACAAAGTCCTACACTGAACATGATGTTTAGTCTAGTTGTAGTGAGGTAAAGTAAACTTCCTATCATACCCCTATAAGTTTTTTGATCGAAACTTTCTCTACTTTCATCAATTTCTAACTTAGTGGAGGTGCTCATAGGAGTGTTAATAGCTTTTGAGTTATTCATATTAAACTTTTTTAGTAAATTCATAGCATATTTAGTTTGACTACATTGCTTAGTTGTTTGATTTGTAAACCTAAGAAGAATGTTAACTCTCCCATTAAACTCATTTCAAATTCAAGACTTATAGTTTTAGCAAAAGATTCACAAAGAGATTCATTCGTGGAACCAAAGATAACATCATCAACATAAATCTGAACAACGAGAAAAATATTTTCAAAATTCTTGATGAATAATGTAGTATCAACCTTGCCTTTTATGAAATTATTTTCAATAAGAAAAGAACTGAGTCTCTCATACCAAGCCCTCGGAACTTGTTTTAAACCATAGAGAGCTTTAGTTAATCTAAACACATGATCAGGGAGGCTATTATTTTTAAATCCAGGAGGTTGTTCAACATAGACTTCTTCAGAAATAAAACCATTAAGAAAAGTGCTTTTAACATCCATTTGAAACAGCTTAAAATTATTACTACTAGCGTAGGCAAGGAGCATCCTTATGGCTTCTAATCGAGCCACAGGAGCGAAGGTTTCTTTGTAATCGATACATTCTTTTTGGTTGAAACCTTTGGCCACTAGTCTAGCCTTGTTTCTAACCACGATACTATTTTCATCTTGCTTGTTTCTAAAGACCCATTTAGTACCAATAACTAAATGGTCATTTGGCCTAGGAACAAGCTTCCACACCTCATTTCTCTCAAATTGATTTAATTCATCTTGCATTGCGATAATCCATGAATCATCTTTCATGGCTTCGTCAACACATTTGGGTTCAATTTAGGAGAGAAAAGCGGTGTTGGCACAAAAATTTTTAAGAGAGGATCGTGTTTGAACCCCCTTTGATGTGTCTCCTAAGATTAGCTCCTTAGGATGAGCATCTACATACTTCCAATCCTTGGGTAAAGATGTTTCGGAAGTGGATGCATTCAAGTTGCTAGTTGGAGACGGGGTTTCATTTAAATTCAAGGAATCAAAATTAACATCATCATCAAAATCGTTTTTCCTCATTTCGGAAATCTCATTGAAAACAACATGAATGGATTCTTCAATAATTAATGTTCTTTTATTGAAGATACGAAAAGCTTTAGAAACCGAAGAATAACCAAGAAAGATTCCTTCATCGGATTTAGCATCAAATTTTCCTAAGTTATCTTTTTCATTCAAGAAAAAGCACTTACACACAAAGACTTTAAAATATGAAACATTGGGTTTTTTGTTGTTCCATAACTCATAAGGAGTTTTGGTGAGTAAGGGTCTAACTAGAACTCTATTCAAAATATAGCATGCAGTGTTTACGGCTTCGGCCCAAAAATATTTGGGTAGGCTATGTTCATTCAACATGGTTCTTGCCATTTTTTGTAAATTTTGATTTTTTCTTTCTACTACTCCATTTTGTTGAGGATTTCTTGGAGTAGAGAAATTATGGTTGTATCCATTGAGTTCACAGAATTCTTGAAAATCATGGTTTTGAAATTCACCACCATAATCACTTCTAATTGACGAAATCATAAAACCCTTCTCGTTTTAAACAAGTTTACAAAACTTGATAAAAGATCTAAAGCATTCATTTTTCTGTTTCAAGAAGTAAGTCCATGTGTATCTACTATAGTCATCCACAATGACGAAAGCGTATTTGCTACCTCCTAGGCTTGATGTAGAGATTGGTCCGAACAAGTCCATATGGATTAATTGTAAGGGCTTAGAGGTGCTTATTTGATTCTTAGATTTGAAACTACCCTTAATTTGTTTACCTAATTGGCAAGCATCACATACATTATCTTTGATGAACTTGATATGAGGAATTCCTCTTAGAAGATCTTTAGATGATATTTGAGTGATTAGTTTCATGCTAGCATGACCTAATCTTCTATGCCATAGCCAAGCATCCTCATTCAAAACCGAAAAACACATTTCATTACACAAATCATTGATGTCAATAGTGTATACGTTATTTTGTTTTAATGCAATCATAGACATATTTTTGTGTGGTTTTTCAATGATGCAAGCATTAGATTCGAATCTAACAATGTATCCTTTATCACATAATTGACTAATGCTCAAGAGGTTATGTTTTAAACCATCAACTAACAAAACATCTTCAATAAAGAAGTTGGATTTGTTACCTATGGTTCCTTTGCCAATGATTTTACCCTTGTTGTTGTCTCCGAAGGTGACATAGCCTTCGTCTATGCTAGTGAGCTTAGAGAATTGAGATGGATCTCCGGTCATATGCCTTGAGCATCCACTATCAAGGTACCATCTCTTGCTCCTAGCTTGCGATGGTATGAGTTTTTACAAGAAAGGATGATTTTTAGGTACCCATTTGCTTTTGGGTGCCTCAAAGATAGATCTACATTGTTTATCATGTTGCACAGAGTTTATCATGGTTCCTTTAGGGACCCAAATTAATTTATTCGGACTCATCTTCTTGAATGGACAATAATGCGTTTTGTGTCCAAGTTTGCAACAAAAGTTGCATTTGCTTTGGTGTCGAACATGTAAGATGGGGCCTTTTATGAAGGTGGTTTGATTTTGGTGAGGACTTCTCACAAATCCAATTCCACTTCTTTTGGGAACATGACCCTTGTTTGCAAGGATCATGTTTAATGACTTGCTACCAACCTCGAATTTCTTCAAGGTGTCCTTAAGTAGCAAGTTTTCCTTTTGGAGAGTTTCTAGATCATGGCATTTTATGCATGAGCTTAAACTATTATGATATTCAGCTTTTAACTTATCGAAATTACAAATAAGACTATCATGCTCCTTTTTTAGCAATTTGTATTTTCTACTAATTGTCTTACATTCATCAAATAATTCATGGAAAGCATTTAATAATTCATGATAAGGTAAATCTGCATCAATTAAATCCGTTACCTCTTCTCCGATGGCCATTAGGGCGTAATGAGCAACTTGCTCGGTGTTGGACTCCTCTTCTTCGGATGCGCTCGAATCATCCCATGTTGCTTTGAGCGCCTTCTTCTTTGGTGTTCTCTTTTTGATTTGGGGACAATCACTCTTGTAGTGTCCCGGCTTTTTGCACTCATAGCAAATGACTTGGTCCTTTTTGGGTTCAAGTTTGTTTTTTGTGTCATTCTTAAACTTATTTCTGTTAAAGAATTTTTAAAATTTTCTTGTTAGAAGTGCTAAGTCATTGTCACAGTCCTCATCACTTGAGTTTTCTCTCAAGTGGTCTTCTGAAGTTCTAAGTGCCATATCCTTCCTGTTCTTTGGAAGGATGTCTTCTTGCTCTTCATGAGCTTTGCAAGTCATCTCGTAGGTCATTAATGACCCAATTAGTTCTTCAAGAGGGAAGTTGTTTAGATCTTTCGCCTCTTGAATAGCAGTGACTTTAGGATCCCAACTTTTAGGAAGGGATCTTAGAATCTTATTTACGAGCTCAAAATCCGAAAAACTTTTTCCGAGTCCTTTTAGACCGTTGACGACATCCGTGAAACGGGTAAACATGTCGCCAATAGTCTCACTCGGTTTCATCCGGAAAAGTTCAAAAGAGTATAACAAAAGATTGATTTTGGACTCTTTCACTCTACTTGTGCCTTCATGAGTCACTTCGAGTGTGTGCCAAATATCAAATGCGGTTTCACAAATCGAAACACGATTAAACTCGTTTTTATCAAGTGCACAAAATAAGGCATTCATAGCCTTTGCATTAAGAGCGAAAGCCTTCTTCAACAAATCATTCCAATCGATCATTGGAAGAGAAGACTTCGAAAAACTGTTTTCGACAAGATTCCAAAGTTCAAAATCCATAGAAATAAGAAAGATCCTCATTCGGGTCTTCCAATATGTGTAGTCCGTCCCATTGAACATGGGTGGACGTGTAATAGAATGGCCCTCTTGGTTTCCGGCGTAAACCATCTCTCTTGGGTTTTAATCCGTTTGAGAGTTAACCCCGCTCTAATACCAATTGTTAGGATCAAGAGCACTAAGAGGGGGGGGGGGGGGGGGGGGTGAATTAGTGCAGCGGAAATCTTTCACTATTAAAATCAAAAGCTGCATTCGTTTGATAAAAATGATTTTGATGTAAAAGCCGATTCTAAGATTACTTTAACTTAAGATTAAGCGAGATGACGTTAAAGTAAATCTACGAAGGCAGTTTGCAGTTTATGATGAAAATCAAAATGCAAGCGCAAACTGAAAATCGACATTCGTACGATAAAACCAGTTTATGTCTAAATGCCAATTTTGAAGATACTGAACTTTGAGATATGTTTTATAAATGTGCAGAAGGCAATTTGCAGTTATGATTGAAATCAAAACGTAAACGTAAACTGAAATGTAATGATCGTACGAAAAAGCCGATTTACGTCTAAACGCAGATTCGGAAAGCTCTGAACTTAGAAACTCGTTCGTAAAAGCGCAGAAGGCAGTAGCTATTTAGGAGGTTTGCAGTAAAGATAAAATGCTCAAAGTAAATGCAAATCGAGATTTAGAGTGGTTCGGTCAATCTTGACCTACTCCACTTTTGGCTTCCTCCACCGACGAGGTCACCGACGTCAACTAGAGGCCTTCCTTCAATATGCGAAGGCCAACCACCCTTTTACAGTTTCACTCCTTTTGACGGGCTTAGGAGACAACCCTTACAGAAATTTTCTCTCCTCTCTTTACAACTCAGAACTTGGAAGAACAAAGGGAGAATAACTTTTGGCGAACTTCCGTCGATCATCCAATGAACCCTCGGTGATGCTCCTGCGGACTTCCGGCAAACTCCTGGACTTGCGACGATCCACTTGGCGAGTTCCGACGAGCTTCTTTTGGCAAGCTTATGGACTTCTCGGATTTGTTCCCGTAGAACCTCCGACGACTGTCCGAACTTCCGTCGAACTCTCGAACTCCCAACGTGATCATTGTCTTGACTCCGGCGCAACTCCTGCTGCATGTCTAACTTTCATCGTAGTTAATCCTGCACACTTATCTCAACGCATAGATTAGACAACAAATGACAATTGACTTCATCATCAAAATCCGAGATTCAACACAAATGTCCCCAAGCCAAGAAGATGACACCAAAAAAGAAGGCTCTCAAAGCAACTTGGGACGACTCAAGTGAATCCAAAGAAGATGAGCCTACCAACACTGAGCAAGTTGCTCACTATGCACTAATGGCCATTAGAGATGAGGTGAGTAGTTCATTTGATGTAAATTTATCCTTTGATGAACTATTAAATGCTTTTCATGATTTATTTGATGAATGCAAATTGATTAGTAAAAAATATACATTATTAAAAAAAGAGCATGCTTCTCTTGTTAGTGATTTCGATAGATCAAAAGGTGAGTATAATGATAGTTTAGCTCCATTACCGAAATGCCATGAAGTAGAAACACTTAGAAAGGAAAACTTGCTGCTCAAAGAAACCTTAGAAAAAATTGAGGTTGGTATCAAGTCCTTGAACATGATCCTTGCCAATAAGGGTCACATTCATAAAAGAAGTGGAATCGGATTTGTGAGTAGCTCTCACCAATATTCAACCACATTTGTTAAAGGCCCTATCTTGCATATTTCACCCCAAAACAAATGTAACTTTTGTTGCAAACTTGGATATGTAGCTTATCATTGTCCATTTAAGAAGTGTAGTCCACACAAATTGATTTGGGTTCCTAAAGGAACCGTAAAGAACTCCATGCAAAATGATAAGTTAAGCTGATTGGTTTTTGAGGCACCCAAGGTCAAATGGGTGCCTAAAATTAATCCTCTTTTATAGAAACGTATACCATCACAAGCTAGGAGCAAGAGATGGTACCTTGATAGTGGATGTTCAAGGCATATGATTGGAGATCCATCTCAATTCTCTAAGCTCACTAGCCTAGACGAAGGATATGTCGCCTTCAGAGAATATAACAAGGGTAAAATCATTGGCAAAGGAACTATAGGTAATACATCCAACTTTTTTATTGAAGATATGTTATTAGTTGATGGCTTAAAGTATAACCTTTTGAGCATTAGTCACTTGTATGATAAAGGATATATTGTTAGATTTGAATCTAATGCTTGTATTATAGAAAAACTACACAAAAACACATCTATAATTGCTTTAAAACAAAATAATGTATACACTATCAACATTAATGATCTTTGTAATGAAATGTATTTTTTGGTTTTAAATGACGATGCTTGGCTTTGGCATAGGAGATTAGGTCATGCTAGCATGAAACTAATCTCTCAAATTTCATCTAAAGAACTTATAAGAGGAATTCCTCGTATCAAGGTCGTCAAAGATAATGTGTGTGATGCATGTCAACAAGGAAAATAAATAAAAGGTAGCTTCAAACCTAAGAACCAAATAAGCACCTCTAGAACTTTGTAATTGATCCATATGGACTTGTTCGGACCAATTTCTACATCAAGCCTAGGACGTAGCAAATACACATTTGTCATCGTGAATGATTATAGTAGATACACAAGACTTATTTTTTGACACACAAAAGTGAATGCTTTAGGTATTTCTCTAAGTTTTGTTAACTTGTTCAAAATGAAAAGGGTTTTATGATTTTGTCAATTCAAAGTGATCATGGTGGTGAATTTCAAAACTATGATTTCCAAGAATTTTGTGAATCTAATAGATACAACCATAACTTCTCTACTTCAAGAAACCCTCAATAAAATTGAGTAGTAGAAAGAAAAAATAGAAATTTACAAGAAATGGCAAGAACCATGTTAAATAAACATAGCCTACTCAAATATTTTTGGGCCGAAGCCATAAACACAGCATGCTATGTCATGAATAGAGTTCTAGTAAGACCCTTACTCACGAAAACTCCTTATGAGTTATGGAACAACAAAAAACCTAATGTTTTATATTTTAAAGTTTTTGGGTGTAAGTATTTTATCTTGAATGAAAAAGATGCCTTAGGAAAATTTGATGCTAAATCTGATGAAGAAAATTATTTTGGCTATTCTTCTATTTCTAAAGCATTTCGTATCTTTAATAAAAGAACTTTGATTATAGAAAAATCTATTCATGTTATTTTTAATGAAGTTTCCAAAGTTAAGAAAAATTATTTTGATGATGATGTTAATTTTGATGCCTTGAATTTAAATGAAACCCTTTCTCCATCTAGCAACTTGGATGCATCTACTTCCGAAACATTCTTACCCAATGATTAGAGTATATAGATGCTCATCCTAAGGAGCTAATCATAGGAGACACATCTAAAGGGGTTTAAACTCGTTCCTCTCTTAAGAATTTTTATGCAAACGTTACTTTTCTCTTCCAAATTTAACCTAAATGCATTGACGATGTAACATCCCTCATTTCTGAATTTTCGTATAAGTTTCTAATTGTAATGTAAGTATCTATTTCAAATTTGATAAAAAGTCAAAGTATGAATCTGAGAACTTATTCATAAGAGTTGGAGGATTTGTTAAAAAAAAAAAATATGAGGACCTATATGTAAACCTTGAGGACCTAATCGTAAATATAATAAATACAAGGACTAAACTGCAAAATACACAAAATGACAAATCCCACCATTTAAGCCTCTCTGCCTTCGTTCTTAAGGAAGCAGAGAAGGCAGCTGCGTGGATGATCAGGGAAAAAAAGAAAGAAGAAGAAGAAGAAGAAAAGAAGAAAAAATTGGGGCTTTAAGGTTTCTTGCTCAAATCTTCTCATTTAGGGCTATAATTCTCAAAGGTAAGTGTTCTAACCCCATCCTATAGAAGTATTAGTCTATGTTCCTATATTGATTCTGAAAGATTTATGCTTAGGATCTGATATTTCTCTCTTTGGACATAAAACCAAGGATCTAAAATTTTTTCGGTAAACTAACCCCTATACACTGTTTCAGCTATAATTTTTAGCACCAAATATGGATTCAGGCAAGACATAGCTCGTTTTAAATTAGACTCTTATATCTTTCTTTTGACAATGAATTTGTAGATTTTGGACACCGAATACTTATCCAAACGTCTATTTCAAATGAGCCTATAGATGCTGCAGAACAGGGATCAACATTTCTGACCTTTTGATACTAAAATATCTATAACTCCCTGTTGGAAATTCTGATTTGTACCAAACTGACTTCTTTCGAAACTAGACTTGTAGACCTTTCTTTTGACATATAGATTGAAAAATTTGGAATTCGATTGCCTACCCTATTATCTGTTGAATCCGACCCTATGAATTCTGCAAGACAATGATTTTGTTTTTGACCTTGTGTTACCAAATCAAAGGTAACTCCTTGTTGGAAACCATGATTCGTACGAAACTTATTTCAACAGAAAATAGATTGATATATCTTTTGAAAATAGCCTTCTTGAGGGTATTGGAGCATAATTGACAATCTGAATAATTTGTTCAATGTGCCTCTTGAATTCTTCCAGAAATCGAGCTTTGATCGATTTCGTATCTTCTGTTTTTGTTCGTTTGGAAATAGATTTTGTTCAGTTCCCTTCACTCAATTGTGGCTTATATTAATATTTGAATTCTCATTTGCTCTTGTCTATAAATTATTACCATTCCTGAACATATTGTGTAACGTTTATGCTATATCACATTGACTTATATAGGCACATGTATAACCTATTGTTCCGCATTTGCTTTCGATGTGTGCCTATTCTAGTTTCTTTCCTTTGGATATCGAATTCATCTAACCTTCTTATCTGAATTGAGTTGTATGTGATTGCTTTGATTCCATATGTGCCCTTGCTTTCAATTCCTTTCAAACCTGAATATAATTGTGAAAGATTATTGCTTACTTCGGATTGACTCGTAAAGGCACATGTACGTTTTGTTGTTCCGCGTGTGCTTCCGATATGTGCTATTCATTGTTCATACTATCCTTTTGTACTCTGGTGTTTATGGGATATTGTGAACCTTCGCCAGAAATGGTGAAGGGAGTTATGCATAGAGCCTGAGATGCTCTGCTGGCCCCCTATGACTTCACTCAGACGTGGGTGGATGGAGCTCCCAGACGTGGGAGACCTCCCAGACATGGGAGACTTATGTTTGGTGGTCATTCAGAAATGGATGTACTATATTATGTTATGGTCCCACTTCACCTTCTGTATGTTTGATATGATATCTAGAGCTTTGGTTATGTGTTTCTATAAATGCTTTGGATAAGAATGATATGAATGCAACGTCAAAGACGACGTTTGAGCTTCTGTTTGGTATTTGTTATTGATATGCTTCGAAATGTTCCATATGCCGTTGATATGCTCCGGAACATTTCATACGCCATTGATAAACTCCGAAATGTTTCATTCATTATTGATATGCTTCGAAATGTTCCATATGCCCATATGCTCCGGAACATTTCATACGCCATTGATAAGCTCCGAAATGTTTCATTCATTGTTGATATGCTTTGAAATGTTCCATATGCCGTTGATATGCTCCGGAACATTTCATACGCCATTGATAAGCTCCTAAATGTTTCATTTGTTATTGATATGCTCCGAAACGTTTCATTCGTGGTTGATATGCTCCAATTACTCTACGCCCCCTCTGTTATGAACCAAATATGTTTGATTGAAATGACAATTATGATTCTGCACCTAATGATATTACGTCTATGAATTCTTATATTCTGACTTGTATTTCGAAACTTTATCTCTTTGGAAATTGTCCTCTTTTGATATGGATATGTTAGTCACTTGCTGAGCTCTATATGCTCACCCCATTGTTGTATAAATTTTTCAGGATAGCTTGTCGCTTGCTTAAATGTTAAGATTGGGCTGAGGCGGTGGAAAGCTAAAAGATTTTGGGCAGATCTTTATTAGTATATATGTTTTTGTTGTATAAGCACACGCTGCATCTAATGAAATGTTGACGATGAATCTAAACTTGTGGATTTTGTATAAGTTTAAAGGACCTCTCATGTTTAGGATTCTGGAATGTTAAGTTTAATGTATGATGATATGAACTTGTGGTGAATAGTTGGAGTTCTGATTGTATAATTTATTTAGCTTGTGGATTTATAAATGTTGTTCATGTTTGACAAGTTGGCTTAGGTTGCCATAAATGTGAATTATCGAGTGATGTGATATATGATTATAAACTGCACAGGTTTTATAGATGTGAATTTGATAGAATATTTTTCAGTGTCCTTAAATGTGTGTTTGGATCCTGGATTGGATTTGTGATGAAAGTTTTAATAATATCGCTATTATTGTGAGGGGCGTGACATTTGGTATCAGAGAATGGTTTGAGGATCACTGAAATATTTGATATGTTGACGTGCAAAATATATTGAGGTCTAGTGAACTATATTGATCGGTGAAAATTTTCTTTGATGTATTTTAGGAATCTAGGATGATGAGGACATTTGGTCCTCCTATTTTATTTGTTTCTGATTAATTAAGGTGAATGAAAGGGTTGATCGAAGATATTGAATCAGAGTGGCGCAGCAGAAGCATGGTGCACCTAATCTATTGGTGGCAGAAAAATGGATGATGCAAACGGAGAAGATATTTGATATACAAAATTGTTCTGATGATCAAAAGATTTCTTTTGCTACCTTATATTAGAAGTAGAGACTGATCATTAATGACAACAATTAAAATAATTTTTTGAGATCAGTGGCAAGAATGATAAGGACAAGTTTACCAATAAAAATATGATTGGAAATGAATCAGAAAGTGATAACAAGAGGGTCAAGACATTTGGATTTGAAAAGGGAAGTCACCACAAAAGACTTAATCATATATGAATTACAAGTTAAATTATGAAACAAATTTGAATTTTCGGGTGATTGGAGTCTATTTTGCTTGTGGAAAGTTGTATCATAAAATAAAAGACTGCCCGTTGAACAAGAAAAAAGAGTCACTGCCTCATAAATCATCAGCCCATATCTGAGTGTATGCTATCACTGAATATGATTCTAAAACTTCTGAATTAGTAGTCGAACGTATTATACATGTTTATGAAAGAATGCAAATATTTGTTTGACCATGGGTCCTATCTACGATTTGATTCGTAATATTTTGCTTATCACTTGGGTATGCAACCTAGACCATTGCATTATGTGCTATATGTAAATATGATCATTGGAGATTCTTTGATAAGGAACTTGAATCTGGTCCTCTTGTCTGATTTTATTGGAGAACTTGAACTTTTTGCTGATTTAGTTCTCCTAGAGATTTGGAGTTTTGATATTATACTTGGTATGGATTGACTATCTTCCTATCATACCAGTATGGATTGGTATATAACAAATGATCACTTTTTGTACATTTGATCAGCCGATCTTTTATTTTGAAAGTATTGGACATGATTTATCTCCTTGCCTAATGTATCCCAAGATAAATTTGCCTGAATTACCTCTAAACGTGACTTTTCTTTTGATTTGGTCTTTGGGACAATCCCAATATCTAAGCCTCTCTACAGAATGACATCATTTGAGTAAGTGGAATTAGAAAAGCAAGGACTATTAAATAAGATTTTATTTGGCTTAATATTTTATCATGGGGTGCTCCGGTGTTAGTTAAAAAGATGGAAGGGAACATTGAGGCTTTGTATTGATTATAGACAGTTGAATTAGGTGACCATAAAAAATGAGTATTCTCTAAAGTGACGACTTGTTTGATTAACTGCAGGGTGCACAAGTCTTCTCTAAGATTGATATGAGGTCAGGTTATTATCAATTGAAGATCAAGGAGGAGGATATTCCAAAAACAGCTTTTAGAACTCGATATGGTCACTATGAATTCTTGGTGATGCCTTTTGGTTTGACTAATGCCCCTACAGCTTCTATGGAACTAATGAATAGGATATTTCAACCGCTATTGGATGATTGTGTAATTATATTCATTGATGACATATTGGTGTATTCAAGGAGTAATCAGGAGCATGAGGAACACTTGAGAAATGTATTATCCATACTAAGAGAAAAGAAGTTGTATGCAAAGTTCAGCAAATGTGAATTTTGGTTGAATAAAGTTGCTTTCTTAGGCCATGTGATTTCAGGGAAGGGTATATCTGTCGATCCAAAGAAAGTGAAAGCTGTACTTAAATGGGATATACCAACAAATGTAACAGAAGTTAGAAGCTTCTTGGGCATGGCAGGTTATTACAAGAGATTTGTGAAGGGATTTTCTCAAATCGCTCAACCTCTCACCAACCTCACTAAAAAGAATGTGAAATTTGTATGGGGTGATGATTGTGAGCAAAGTTTTCAAGCGTTAAAAAGAAGATTAACTAGTGCCCCTATTCTCACTATTCTAAGTGGTAGTGAGGGATTTGTAGTTTATACCGATGCTTCAAGAAAGGGCATTGGATGTGTTTTGATGCAAGAAGGGAGAGTGAGTGCTTATGCTTCTAGGCAACTAAAAGGTTATGAATTGAATTATCCAACTCATGATTTGGAATTGGCAACAATTATTTTTGCTCTAAAGATTTGGAGACATTATTTGTATAGTCGACAATTTGAAATCTTTATTGATCACAAGAGTTTAAAATATATTTTCACTCAGAAAGAGTTAAACATGAGGCAGCGAAGATGGATAGAACTTCTGAAGGATTATGATTGTGTCATCCGTTATCACCCGAGCAAAGCCAATGTTGTAGCTGATGCACTTAGTAGAAAATCTACAAGTTTTATGGCTAGTCTGGTTGTGAAGCAATGGAAGTCATTAGAAGAAAATTTTGATTTGAAAGCTTTGAGGAAAGAGCAAGACTCGATGATATTGATGGCCTCCATTCAAGTGCAATCTGATCTTATTCAACGAATTAAGGAAGGAAAATTACGAGATCCACATTTAATCTACTTGAGGAATGAAGTAGAAAAGGAATTGAAGCCAAAATTTCAAGTTTCAAAGGATGGCCTATTGAGATTTGGGGAGAGAGTATGTGTACCAAATGAACCAGATATCAAGAATCAAATCCTAAAGGAAAGTCATGCTTCAAAGTACACCATGCATCCTGGGAGCACTAAGATGTATAGAGATCTTCAAAGTCATTATTGGTGGGAAGGCATGAAGAAGGAAATTGCAATGTATGTTTCAAAATGTTTTGACTTGTTAGCAAATCAAAGTAGAACACCAAAGACCTAGAGGATTGTTGCAACCTTTAGATATTCCTGAATGGAAATGGGAATGTATTACTATGGATTTTGTTTCAGGACTATCCAGAACCTCTAAAAAGCATGATGTTATTTGGGTTATCATTGATAGGTTAACAAAATCTGCACATTTCCTACCGATTAATATGACTTATTCGCTTGATAGACTTGTAGATTTATATGTCAATGAAATAGTAAGACTTCATGGTATTCAAAAGGAGATTATCTCTGATAGAGACTCCAGATTTCTCTCTAGATTCTGGAGAAGATTACAGGAATCTATGGGCACTAAAGTCAAGTTCAGTACTGCATATCATCCTCAGACTGATGGTCAGTTAGAGAGAACAATTCAAACACTTGAGGATTTGCTTAGAGCCTATGTTATGGATTGGAAAGGTGAATGGGATAAAGATATTTCACTTATAGAGTTCACTTATAATAATAGTTATCATTCAAGTATTCAGATGGCTCCTTATGAAGCTTTATATGGGCGAAAGTGCGTAACACCTATATGTTGGGAGAAAGTTGGTGACAGAAAGTTGTTAGCACCGGACAAAGTACAAGAAACTACCGAGAAAATTCAAGTTATAAGGAAAAGGTTAAAAACTGCTCAGAGTCGACAAAAGAGTTATGTTAACAATAGAAGACGAGATATTGAGTTTGAAATCGGAGATTTTGTATTCTTAAAGGTCTCCCCTTCCAAAGGCATTATAAGGTTTGGGAAGAAAGGAAAGTTAAGCCCAAGATTTATTGGACCTTTTGAGGTTCTTGAGAGGGTTGGTTCTGTCGCTTACAAGATTGCCTTGCCACTAGCATTGTGTCATATCCATGATATATTTCATGTTTCGATGATTAGGAAGTATATACCTGATCCTTTTCATATCATCGAGTATGAGCAAATGGAGATTGATAAAGATTTATCTTATGTGAAAGAGCCCACTCAAATTGTTGATAAGAAGGAAAAGATCCTAAAGAATCGGGTCATCACTCTGGTGCAAGTAATTTGGAGACATCATTCTGGAGAGGAAACAACCTGGGAGCTAGAGGAGGAAATGAAAAAGGTTTATCCCCATCTTTTCATCGATAGAGGTATGATAAATTTAGAGGACTAAATTTTTCTTTTAAGGGGGGGAGAGTGTAACATCCCTCATTTCTGAATTTTCGTATAAGTTTCTAATTGTAATGTAAGTATCTATTTTAAATTTGATAAAAAGTCAAAGTATGAATCTGAGAACTTATTCATAAGAGTTGGAGGATTTGTTAAAAAAAAAAATTTTGAGGACCTATATGTAAACCCTGAGGACCTAATCGTAAATATAATAAATACAAGGACTAAACTGCAAAATGCACAAAATGACAAATCCCACTGTTTAAGCCTCTCTGCCTTCGTTCTTAAGGAAGCAGAGAAGGCAGCTGCGTGGATGATCAGGGAAAGAAAGAAAGAAGAAGAAGAAGAAGAAGAAGAAAAAATTAGGGCTTTAAGGTTTCTTGCTCAAATCTTCTCATTTAGGGCTATAATTCTCAAAGGCAAATATTCTAACCCCATCCTATAGAAGTATTAGTCTATGTTCCTATATTGATTCTGAAAGATTTATGCTTAGGATCTGATATTTCTCTCTTTGGACATAAAACCAAGGATCTGAAATTTTTTCGGTAAACTGACCCCTATACACTGTTTCAGCTATAATTTTTAGCACCAAATGTGGATTTTGGCAAGACCTAGCTCATTTGAAATTAGACTCTTATATCTTTCTTTTGACAATGAATTTGTAGATTTTGGACACCGAATACTTATCCAAGCGTCTGTTTCAAATGAGCCTATAGATGCTGCAGAACAGGGATCAACATTTCTGACCTTTCGATACTAAAATATCTATAAGTCCCTGTTGAAAATTCTGATTTGTACCAAACTGATTTCTTTCGAAACAAGACTTGTAGATCTTTCTTTTGACATATAGATTGAAAAATTTGGAATTCGAATGCCTACCCTATTATCTATTGAATCCGACCCTATGAATTCTGCAAGACAATGATTTTGTTTTTGACCTTGTGTTACCAAATCAAAGGTAACTCCTTGTTGGAAACCATGATTCGTACAAAACTTGTTTCAACAGAAAATAGATTGATATATCTTTTGACAATAGCCTTCTTGAGGGTATTGGAGCATAATTGACAATCTGAATCATTTGTTCAATGTGCCTCTTGAATTCTGCCAGAAATCGAGCTTTGATCGATTTCGTATCTTCTGTTTTCGTTCATTTGGAAATAGATTTTGTTTAGTTCCCTTCACTTAATTGGGGCTTATATTAATGTTTGAATTCTCATTTGCTCTTGTCTATAAATTATTACCATTCCTGAACATATTGTGTAACGTTTATGCTATATCACATTGACTTATATAGGCACATGTATAACCCATTGTTCCGCATTTGCTTTCGATGTGTGCCTATTCTAGTTTCTTTCCTTTGGATATCGAATTCATCTAACCTTCTTATCTGAATTGAGTTGTATGTGATTGCTTGGATTCCATATGTGCCCTTGCTTTCAATTCCTTTCAAACCTGAATATAATTGTGAAAGATTATTGCTTACTTCGGATTGACTCGTAAAGGCACATGTACGTTTTGTTGTTCCGCGTGTGCTTCCGATATGTGCTATTCATTGTTCATACTATCCTTTTGTACTCTGGTGTTTGTGGGATATTGTGAACCTTCGCCAGAAATGGTGAAGGGAGTTATGCATAGAGCCTGAGATGCTCTGCCGGCCCCCTATGACTTCACTCAGACGTGGGTGGATGGAGCTCCTAGACATGGGAGACCTCCCAGACGTGGGAGACTTATGTTTGGTGGTCATTCAGAAATGGATGTACCATATTATATTATGGTCCCATTTCACCTTCTGTATGTTTGATATGATATCCAGAGCTTTAGTTATGTGTTTCTATACATGCTTTGGATAAGAATGATATGAATGCAACGTCAAAGACGACGTTTGAGCTTCTGTTTGGTATTTGTTATTGATATGCTTCGAAATATTCCATATGTCATTGATATGCTCCGGAACATTTCATACGCCATTGATAAACTCCGAAATGTTTTATTCATTGTTGATATGCTTCTAATTGTTCCATATGCCGTTAATATGCTCCGGAACATTTCATGCACCATTGATAAGCTCCGAAATGTTTTATTCATTGTTGATATGCTTCGAAATGTTCCATATTCCGTTGATATGCTCAGGAACATTTCATATGCCGTTGATATGCTCCGGAACATTTCATATGCCATTGATAAGCTCCAAAATGTTTCATTTGTTATTGATATGCTCCGAAAGGTTTCATTCGTGGTTGATATGCTCCAATTACTCGATGCCCCCTCTGTTATGAACCAAATATGTTTGATTGAAATGACAATTGTGATTCTGCACCTAATGATATTACGTATATGAATTCTTATATTCTGACTTGTATTTCGAAACTTTATCTCTTTGGAAATTGTCCTCTTTTGACATGAATATGTTAGTCACTTGTTGAGCTCTATATGCTCACCCCATTGTTGTATAAATTTTTCAGGATAGCTTGTCGCTTGCTTAAATATTAAGATTGGGCTGAGGCGGTGGAAAGCTAAAAGATTTTGGGCAGATCTTTATTATTATATATGCTTTTGTTGTATAAGCACACGCTGCATCTAATGAAATGTTGACGATGAATCTAAACTTGTGGATTTTGTATAAGTTTAAAGGATCTCTTATGTTTAGGATTCTGGAATGTTAAGTTTAATGTATGATGATATGAACTTGTGGTGAATAGTTGGAGTTCTGATTGTATAATTTATTTAGCTTGTGGATTTATAAATGTTGTTCATGTTTGACAAGTTGGCTTAGGTTACCATAAATGTGAATTATCGAGTGATATGATATATGATTATAAACTGCACAGGTTTTATAGATGTGAATTTGATAGAATGTTTTTCAGTGTCCTTAAATGTGTGTTTGGATCCTGGATTGGATTTGTGATGAAAGTTTTAATAATATCGCTATTATTATGAGGGGCGTGACAGACGAGGCCTTAAAAGATGATTTATGGATCATCGCAATGTAATATGAGTTAAATCAATTTGAGAGAAATGAGGTGTGGAGGCTTATTCGTAGGCCAAATGACCATATTTAGTTATTGGTACTAAATGGGTCTTTAGAAACAAGCAAGATGAATTTGTTATCGTGGTTAGAAATAAGACTAGATTAGTGGCCAAAGGTTTCAACCAAGAAGAAGGTATCGATTACGAAGAAACCTTCGCTCTTGTGGCTCGATTAGAAGTCATGTTTAGAGGTCTTTGTGCTAGGTTTCAAAAACCTTCGCTCAAAAAGCTTATAGGGGTATGATAGGAAGTTTACTTTACCTCACTGCCACTAGACCGGATATCATGTTTAGTGTAGGTCTTTGTGCTAGGTTTTAATCTAATCCTAAGATATCTCATCTTAAAGTAGTTAAGAGAATTCTTAGATATCTTAAAGGTACCACTAATCTAGGATTATGGTATCCAAATTTCAAGAACTTTGAACTAATTGCATATGCTGATGCGGATTTTGCTGGATGTAATTAGATAGAAAAAGCACATTCGGAACATGTCAATTTTTAGGACACGCACTTGTTTCTTGGTCTTCCAAGAAATAAAACTCGATAGTACTATCTACAACCGAAGCTGAGTACATTGCAGCTAATGTATGTTGTGCACAAGTTGTGTGGATGAAAAACACTTTGGAGGATTATAAGATTCATCTTAAAAACATTCCCATAAAATGTGATAACACAAGTGCAATATGTTTAACAAAAAATTCCATTCAACACTCTAGAACTAAACATATTGATATTAGGCATCACTTTATACGAGATCATGTTAATAATCATGATGTAATCTTAAAGTTTATTGATACAAAATATCAATTAGCTGATATCTTTACAAAACCTTTAAGTGAAGAACAATATGATTTTATTATAAGAGAGTTAGGAATGTTATTTTGTCCAAATGTATGAATTTGATGTATATCTTTTCCGAACTATTTTTTGTATCTCATAAATATAGCTTTCATGAACATATTTCATTTTTATCTTCCTAGGTATCAAGTTTACTTCATACCCTTGCTCCATCACTTAATGATTTTTGATATACTCAATCACTCCATGGATTTCATTGACAAATGAATCTCTCACGGATTTATCTCTTGTGAATTTTTAATGAGAAATGGATTTGATGTCTTGCTCCTCTCGTTATGAAGGTTTATTCATGGAATTTCTTTTGTCCTTCATATGATGATTCTTTCACATGAATTCTTTCTTAATGAAGGAAGAATTTTTATTTTTTTTTATGAGATAAACACTTGCAAGAGTAAGGAGTTGATTTCACATGAATATCTTGATCCTTTTGAAAATTGAAGAATGATTTAATAAAACTCTGTTATCATTTTTGACTTGATTCAAATCATTTCACAAAGTTGGTTCTTAATAGATTTCTTCCTTACTTTCCATCTTCATGCAAAGTTTTGATGATAAAAAACGGGAGAAGTTGATGGAAGCTATCTCTTTAAATGTTTATAACTTTTAATATGAGAACTTTTGAATGATACCATGTCATGAAAGCTTGAATATGATTGGTATCGTGAATCATTCTCCTTTTTGTTGATGACAAAGGGGGAGAAATAATACCAAAATATGGTAAATTGACGACAAATGCATATAATGTATTTCATCATATATACTTAAAATGTTTGCTTGATAAATTTCCTTCATTATGATAAGATATCTGTTGAATCTCGAATTTTGATTATGAAGTCAATTATAATTTGTTTGATCTAATCTATATATTGAGAAAAGTGTGTAGGATTAACTACAATAGCAGTAAGACATGAAGCAGGTGTTGTACCGAAGTCAAGATCGAGATCATATTGGGAGTTCCAGAGTTCGTCGGAAGTCCGGACATTCGTCAGAAGTTCTACGGGAACCAACCGAGAAGTCCAGGAGCTTTCCATAGAAGCTCGTCGGAACTCACTAAAAGATCATCATAAAGTCCAGGAGCTTGCCAAGAGTCCGCTGGAGCATTATCGAGAGTTCGTCAAACGTTCGATGGAAGTACGCCAGAAGCTCGCCGGAAGAGCAATTGACGCACCGGAACAAGAAGTGTAGTAAACATGTCTTAATTATCGTAGTTAGAGTATAAATTAAGTTAGGATTGAGAGGTGATCCCACTAACTTAATTTGGGGCCAACTGGGCCCTAAATTGGGCTGGTTTGGGCTGGATTCAAGGCCCAACCAAGACCTTGAAAACATGGCCGGCGATGGCACCGCTTGGAAAGCAGTGCCCCTAGATTCCTGGGCGGTGGTACCGTTGGCAGCAGTGCTGCCAATGGTGGTACCACCCCTGTTCTGCGGTGGTATCGCCCAGGGTCATATCAGTGGCAGTAGTACCACCCAGTAACGACGATGGTACCGCTAGTACCCCGGATTCCAGAGATATGATACTTTTTGGCTCCAATTTTGAAGCCATTGGGGACTATGAAAACCCCACCCTTTTTTGCATGAAAGGGCATGAAAACATTGAGATAATATTGAGTTGTTGGGGTGAAAAAATGTTGTAAACAAGTGCTAGAGTTCTCCTCCTCCCTTTCTAAGTGTTGAGATCATTTAAGAGAGGAAGTGAGACTTGTAAGGGTTCTCTCCTAAACCCATAAAAAAGGAGAAAGCATTGTAAAAGAGGTGGTTGGTCTTCACCTATTGAAGGAAGGCATTTATTGGATGCCGGAGACCTTGTCGGAGGAGGAATCCGAAAGTGGATGTAGGTTGTATTGACCGAACCACTCTAAAATTCTGGTTTGCTTTTTATTTCTGCAATTTACTTTACAACAAACCTCCTTAATCTTCTCTTGCACTTTTATGAAAGCTTTCAAGTTCAACTTCTCTCTGAAACAGATTGAATCGAAACCATTTTCGTCGGAATCAGTTTTAAACGAAACAAACAATTTTCTGAATTCGCGAAAGTTTTCGGCTGCACTAATTTACCCCCTCCTCTTAGTGCCACTCTTGATCCTAACAATTGGTATCGGAGCAAGATTCACTCTCATTTGGTTTTAAACCCAAGAGTGATGACATTTGCCAACAACCTATAGGGCCATTCAATTACACGTCCGCCCATGTTCAATGGGACGGATTACACAAATTAGAAGACTAGAATGAGGATCTTCCTAATTTCAATGGATTTTGAACTTTGGAACGTTTTCAAAAATGGTTTTTAAAAGTCTTCTCTTCCAATGAACAATTGGAATGAGTTAGAGAAGAAGACTTTTATTTTATACGCAAAGGCTATAAATGTCTTGTTTTGTATATTAGATAAAAATGAGTTTAATCAAGTATCAATTTGTGAAATGGCTTTCAACATTTGGCACACACTCGAAGTGACTCATGAAGGCACTAGTAGAGTGAAGGAGTCAAAAATTAACCTTTTAGTGCATTCTTATGAGTTGTTTCGAATGAAACCAAGTGAGACCATTGGAGACATGTACACCTAATTTACGGATGTCGTCAATAGTCTAAAAGGACTTGGTAAAGGTTTCTCAGGTTTTGAGCTCATTAATAAAGTTTTAAGATCCCTTCTAAAGAGTTGGGACCCTAAAGTCACGGCTATTCAAGAGGCCAAAGATTTAAATAACTTTCCTCTTGAAGAACTAATTGAGTCACTAATGACTTATGAAATGACATGTAAAGTTCATGAAGAGCTTGAGGACACCTTTCCAAAGAACAGGAAGGATATAACAATGAGAACATAAGAAGACCACTTGAAATAAAACTCAAGTGATGAGGACCTTGATGAAGACTTAGCACTATAAACAAGAAAATTTAAAAAATTTATAAATAGAAATAAATTCAAAAATGATACTAAAAATAAATTTGAACCAACGAAAGAATAAGTGATATACTATGAATGCAAGAAGCCGGGATACTTAAAGAGTGAATGTCCCCAAGCAAAGAGGAGGCAACCAAAGAAGAAGGCTCTCAAAACATGGGACGACTCAAGTGCATCCGAAGAAGAGGAGCCAACCAACACCGAGCAAGTTGCTCACTATGCGCTAATGGCCATTGGAGATGAGGTAACAAGTTCATTAGACGTAAATTTACCTTTCAATGAACTTTTAAGTGCCTTTCATGAATTATTTAATGAATGTAAAATTTTGAGTAAAAAGTATAATTCTTTAAAAAAGGAACATGCTTCTCTTATTAGTAACTTTGATAGAGTAAAGATTGAGCATGAAAGTAGCTTAGCTTCCTGCACAAAATGCCATGAACTAGAAATACTACAAAAGGAAAATGTGCTACTTAAGAAAACCTTAGAGAAATTTGAGGTTGGTAGCAAATCCTTGAACATGATCCTTGCCAACAAGGGTCACATTCATAGAAAAGGCGGAATTGGATTTGTGAGTAGCTCTCACTATAATCCAACCACCTTTGTTAAAGGCCCTACTTTCATGTTTCACCCCGAAAGAAATGCAACTTTTGTTGCAAATTGGGGCATGTAGATTATCATTGTCCATTTAAGAAATGTAGTCCACATAATTGATTTGGGTTCCTAAAAGAACCTCAAATGACTCAATGCAACATGATAAGTAATATAGATCAATTTTTTAGGCACCTAAGGTCAAATGGGTACCTAAAAATCATTCTTTTTTTATAGAAAAATATACTATCACAAGCTAGGAGCAAGAGATGGTACCTTAATATGGGATGCTCAAGGCATATGACCGGAGATCCATCTCAATTCTCTAATCTCACTAGAATAGACGAAGGATATGTCACCTTCGGAGACAACAATAAGGGTAAAATCATTGGCAAAGGAACTATTGGTAACAAATCCAACTTCTTTATTGAAGATGTATTGTTAGTTGATGGTTTAAAGTATAACCTTTTGAGTATTAGTCAATTATGTGATAAAAGATATATTGTTAGATTTGAATCTAATGCTTGCATTATTAAAAAATCAAATAAAAACACATCTATAATTGCACTAAAACAAAATAATGTATACATTATTGACATCAATGATCTTTGCAATGAAATCTGTTTTTCGA
Organism: Musa acuminata AAA Group; assembly: GCF_036884655.1. NCBI lineage: Eukaryota > Viridiplantae > Streptophyta > Magnoliopsida > Zingiberales > Musaceae > Musa > Musa acuminata. The sequence continues at coordinate 24,842,596 of NC_088332.1, forward strand.
TTTTAAATAACGATGCTTGGCTTTGGCGTAGGAGATTAGGTCATGCTAGCATGAAATTAATCTCTCAAATTTCATCTAAAGAACTTGTAAGAGGAATTCCTCATATCAAGTTCGTCAAGGATAATATGTGTGATGCATGTCAACTAGGAAAATAAATAAAAGGTAGCTTCAAACCTAAGAACCAAATAAGTACCTCTAGACCTTTGCAATTGATCCATATGGACTTGTTCGGACCAATTACTACATCAATCCTAAGAGGTAGCAAATATGTATTTGTCATAGTGGATGTTTATAGTAGATACACATGGACTTATTTTTTGGCACACAAAAGTGAATGCTTTAGATATTTCTCTAAGTTTTGTAAACTTGTTCAAAATGAAAATGGTTCTATGATTTCTTCAATTCGAAGTGATCACGGTGGTGAATTTCAAAACCATAATTTCCAAGAATTTTTTGAATCCAATGGATACAACCACAACTTCTCTACTCCAAGAAATCATAAAAAAAATGAAGTAGTTGAAAGAAAGAATAGAAACCTACAAGAAATGACAAGAACCATGTTTAATGAGCATAGCCTACCCAAATATTTTTGGGCCGAAGCCGTAAACATGGCATGCTATGTCATGATAGAGTTCTAGTAAGACCCTTACTCACCAAAACTCCTTATGAGTTGTGGAACAACAAAAAACCCAATGTTTCATATTTTAAAGTTTTTGGGTGTAAGTGTTTTATCTTGAATGAAAAAGATGCTTTAGGAAAATTTGATGCTAAATTCGATGAAGGAATTTTTCTTGGCTATTCTTTTATTTCTAAAGCATTTCGTATCTTTAATAAAAGAACTTTGATTATAGAAGAATCCATTCATGTTGTTTTTAATGAGGTTTCTGAAATTAAGAAAAATAATTTTGATGATGATGTTAATTTTGATCCTTTGAATTTAAATGAAACCCTTTCTCCATCTAGCAACTTGAATGCATCTACTTCCGAAACATCCTTACCCAAGGATTGGAAGTATGTAGATGCTCATCCAAAGGAGCTAATCATAGGAGACATATCTAAAGGGGTTCAAACTCGTTCCTCTCTTAAGAATTTTTTATGCAAACATCGATTTTCTCTTCCAAATTGAACCTAAATGCATTGATGAGGCCTTGAAAGATAATTCATGGGTTATTACAATACAAGATGAGTTAAATTAATTTGAGAGAAATGAGGTGTGGAAGCTTGTTCCTAGGCTAAGTGACCATTTAGTTATTGGTATTAAATGGGTCTTTAGAAACAAGCAAGATAAATTTGGTATCATGGTTAGAAACAAGGCTAAATTAGTGGCCAAAGTTTTCAACCAAGAAGAAGGGATCGATTATGAAGAGACCTTCGCTCCTATGGCACTATTAGAAGCCATAAGGATGCTCCTTGCCTATGCTAGTAGTAATAATTTTAAGTTGTTTCAAATGGATGATAAAAGTGTTTTTCTTAATGGTTTTATTTTCAAAGAAGTTTATGTTGAACAACCTCCTAGATTTGAGAATGATAGTCTCCCTAATCATGTGTTTAAATTGACTAAAGCTCTCTATGGTTTAAAACAAGTACCAAGGGCTTGGTATAAGAGACTTAGTTCATTTCTTATTAAAAATAATTTTTCTAAAGGCAAGGTTGATACTACATTGTTTATCAAAAATTTTGAAAATAATTTTCTTATTGTTCAAATGTATGTTGATGATATCATTTTCGGTTCTACGAATGAATCTCTATGTGAGTCATTTGCTAAAAGTATAAGTCTTGAATTTGAAATGAGTTTGATGAGGGAATTATCTTTCTTTTTGGGATGCAAATCAAACAACTAAGTAATGATATATTTCTTAGTCAAACAAAATATGCTTTTAGATTTGCTAAAAAGGTTTAATATGGATAGCTCAAAGGCTATCAACACTCCTATGAGCACCTTCACTAAGTTAGAAGAAATTGATGAAAGTGGAGAAAGCTTTGATCAAAAAGCTTATAGGGGTATGATAGAAAGTTTACTTTACCTCACTGCAACTAGATCGGATATCATGTTTAGTGTAGGACTTTGTGCTAGGTATCAATCTAATCCTAAGATATCTCATCTTAAAGCAGTTAAGAAAATACTTAGATATCTTAAAGGAACCACAAATCTAGGATTATGGTATAATCCAAAATACTTAGATATCCAAAATCTGAGAACTTTGAGCTAATTGCTTATGCTAATATGGATTTTGCTGGATGTAGATTAGATAGAAAAAGCACATCAGGAACATGTCAATTTTTAGGACACACACTTGTTTCTTGGACTTTCAAGAAACAAAATTCGACTGCACTATCGACAACCGAAGCCGAGTACATTGCAGCTACTGCATGTTGTGCACAAGTTGTGTGGATGAAAAATACTTTAGAAGATTATAAGATTCATCTTAAAAATATTCTCAAAAAATGTGATAACATAAGTGCAATATGTTTAACAAAAAATCTTATTCAACACTCTAGAACTAAACATATTGATATTATGCATCACTTTATACGAGATCATATTAATAATCATGATATAATCTTAGAGTTTATTAATACGAAACATCAATTAGCCAATATTTTTATAAAGCCCTTAAGTGAAGAACAATTTAATTTTATTAGAAGAGAATTAGCAATGTTAATTTGTCCGAATACATGAATTTGTTAAATTTCGTTTTTGGACTTTCTTGATTCTTTGATCACTCACTTAAATTCTGTGCTGATAATTTTATGATGTGAATTTTACATTATGATAAGGTTGTGTAATTCAATAACATGTTTACTTTGATGTTGAAAATTTTGTGCTTTGTTGCTAAAAGTTTCTATGATGATGAGCATGTTATTATACAATGATGCAATATCATGTTTACTTTGATGATTATGATTTCTATTGAATATTGAGATGTTTTAATCATACATCGGATTCTTAAGCTTTGAGTACTACAAAGCACTAATGATATTACCTCATGCAAGTAGTGACGAAAAGCTATGATAAAATATTTTATAAATGCATGAAGTATTTATACATATCTTGATGTTTGATTCATGAATTTCATTGACAAATGCATCTCTCACGGATTTCACTCTCATGAATTTTTGAGAAATGGATTTGATGTAATGCTCTTCTCATTCTTAATGAAGGAAGAATTTTTTATGATTTTTTTTATGAGATGAACACTTGCAAGAGTGAGGATTTAATTTCATATGAATATCTTGATCCTTGTGAAAAATTGAAGCATGATTTAATGAAACTCTTTTATCGTTTTTGATTTGATTCAAATCATCACAAAGTGGGTTCTTAATGGATTTCCTCCTTTCTTTCCTTTTTCAAGCAAAGTTTTGATGAAAAATAAAAAGGGAGAAGTTGATGGAAGCTATCTCTTTAAATATTTATAACTTTTAATGTGAGAACTTTTGAATGATATTATGTCATGAATGCTTGAAATATAATTGGTATACAAATTAAAATATGGCATGAATTTTTACCACACTTACATTGTTGAAATTGTTCTCCTTCTTGTTGATGACAAAGGGGGAGAAATAATACCAAAATATGGTAATGTATGCAATGTATTTCATCATAAATACTTGAAATGTTTGCTTGATAAATTTTCTTCATTATGATAAGATATCCAGAGCTTAACTTACAATTTTATAAATTGATATCTTGCCATAGAATGATGCATTACTATCTTTGTCATCTTTCATGCTTAAAATGTCATACTTGAAAATGGATGTCATGCCTTGACATCATTTTGAGAATGTTAGATCATGATAGGAATCATGATGTGTGTATTAATAAGTTTAAATGAACTTAACTTATCAATTTATTTTTTGAATTCAAAGGCCTTGAATTCAATAATATCTTTTCTCAAGTATGGCATATAGATAGGGGGAGTTAAGGTTAACTCCGTCATCAATTGATTATCATCATCAAAAAGGGGGAGATTATTACATCTCAGATTTTGATGATGAAGTCAATTGTAATTTGTTTGATCTAATCTATATGTTGAGAAAAGTGTGCAGGATTAACTACGATAGTAGTAAGACATAAAGCAGGTGTTGTGCTAGAGTCAAGATCGAGATCACGTTGGGAGTTCGAGAGTTCATCATAAGTCCGAGCATTCTTTAGAAGTTCTGCGGGAACCAACTGAGAAGTCCAAGAGCTTCACAGAGAAGCTCATCGGAACTCGCCAAGAAGATCGTCGCAAAGTCCAGGAGCTTGCCGGGAGTCCGTCGGAGCATTGCCGAAAGTTTGTCGAATGTTCGTTGGAAGTACGCCGGAAGCTCACTGGAAGAGCAATTGACACATCGGAACAATAAGTGCAGTAAACATGTCTTAATTATCGTAGTTAGAGTGTAAATTAAGTTAGGATTAAGAGGTGATCCCATTAACTTAATTTGGGGCCAATTGGGCTCTAAGTTGGGCTGGTTTGGGCTGGATTCAAGGCCCAACCAAGACCTTGAAAATATGGCCGACGGTGGCACCGCTTGGAAAGCAATGCCCTTGGATTCTTGGGTGGTGGTACCACCCACGATGGGCGGTGGTACCGCCGGCAGCAGTGCTACCAGCAGTGGTACCACCCCTGTTCGACGGTGGTACCGCCTAGGGTCATATCAACTGTGATAGTACCGCCTAGTAACGACGGTGGTACCGCCAGTACCTCGGATTCCGGGGATGTGACACTTTTTGGCTCCAATTTTGAAGCCATTGTGGTCTATAAAAACCCCATCCTTTTTTGCATGAAAGGGAACAAAAAATTGAGATAATCTTAAGTTGTTGGGGTGCAAAAGTGTTGTAAACAAGTGCTAGAGTTCTCCTCCTCCCTTTCTAAGTGTTGAGATCATTCAAGAAAGGAAGTGAGACTTGTAAGGGTTCTCTCCTAAACCCGTAAAAAAGGAGAAAGCATTATAAAAGAGGTGGTTGGTCTTCACCTATTAAAGGAAGGCCTTTATTGGACGTCGGCGACCTCATCGAAGGAGGAATCCGAAAGTGGATGTAGGTCACGTTGACCGAACCACTCTAAAATTCTGGTTTGCTTTTCATTTCTATAATTTACTTTACAACAAACCTCCTTAACCTTCTCTTGCACTTTTACAAAAGCTTTCAAGTTCATCTTCTCTCCGAAACAAATTGAATCGAAACCATTTTCGTCGGAATCGGTTTTAAATGAAACAAATAATTTTTTGAATTCGCGAAAGTTTTTCGATTTACTAATTCACCCCCCCTCTTAGTGCCACTCTTGATCCTAACAATATCTAGAGCTTAACTTGTTATTTTATAATTAATATTTTGTCATAGAATGATGAATTGCTATCTTTGTTATCTTTTATATTTAAAATATCATACTTAAAAATGGATGTCATGCCTTGACACCATTTTGAGAATATTAGATCATGATAGGAATCATGATGTGCATGTTGATAAGTTTAATGAACTTATCTTACTAGTTTGTTTCTTAAATTCAAACACCTTGAATTCAAAAATGTCTTTTCTCTAGTATGGCATATAGATAGGGAGAGTTAAGGTTAACTCCGTCATCAATTGATTGTCATTATAAAAAACGGGGAGATTGTTGAATCTCGGATTTTGATGATGAAGTCAATTGTAAATTGTTTGACCTAATCTATATGTTGAGAAAAGTGTGCAGGATTAACAATAATAGTAGTAAGACATAAAGTAGGGTTTGTGCCGGAGTTAGATCGAGGTCTCATTGGGAGTTCGAGAGTTCGACGTAAGTCTGGACGTTCTGTCACGGACAAACTTCTAAACAAGGTGTTTGATGTAATGCTTATGTATGTCCGTGTCGTTTGGCATGTTCATGCCTTGTACAGAATGTAAAGGGGCAGCCGAAGGCTTATAAGTCCCATTTTAGTTGGGTTGGTGGCCTCTTTAGGCTTGTAAATAAAGGTTGTGTCATGTAGACACATGCGAGAGCTTTTCGGTCTGTAATGGACCATTTTACCCTTTGTTGTGCCACTGTTCAGAGCTTGTAATAGTCTGTTTGTAATTTGCTTTGTCTATGAAGTGTTTTTCGGACATGTTTGCTTGTGGATCCCGTTTGAGGCGTTCTCTTTAACCCGTTCTCTCTTTTGTTGGTCCTAAGGGACAATGGGAGGCTTCGGGGAGGCTGACCTTTGCGGACGGACGCGCAAGGGTGCCGCACGACTTAGGCAAAACCAGCTAAGTCCGTGTCATATGGTATCAGAGCGGGACAAGCACTCATAGAAACACTTGACATGCAAACGTGGGGGACCTAGCGGTGCTGCATTGAGGGCAGTCAGCACATGCGCGACCGTTTGAGGGAAAACGGGCATGGAGATGTAGGGAAAAGAGTCGCTCAGAGGAGCGGGCATCTGAGATTGGCATTCAGAGGAATGGCCAACCCTTCGCGCAAGAGGCACCACGAGAACAGGCAAGCTTGGAAGAATCTGGAGCGCACAAAGGTTGGGATGGCTGAGTTTGAGCTACGGCTCAACGTTGACAACTTTACTTGATGGTGCTCAAGGCAAGCGAGGCGCTTGGCAAAAGGACGAGACCATCCAAAGTGGAATGAGTTGCTCAGCGACCGAAAGAGTTGTGCAAAGCTCACAGAGGTGAGGGGAATTGCTAACTCGAAGAATTCGGTACTCATGCATGGGCTTGTATGCGGACGATGGATTGTTCGTGGCCATCCCAAGGCGACCGAGACTCGGCGCCATGGAGCATTGAAACTTTCTCTTCGGCATGCGAAGGATACGTCCGGAGGAGGCTGAAGTGTGCAACGAGTTCAGCATGTTGCTAGGCCTGGAGGGGTGCAGCGGTGGCTGTATTGACGTGGAGGCGCAATCTAGCAAGTGCGTTTGCAAGAGGCAGAACAATGCACAATTTGTTCAGCAGATCGGAGTAGTCCAAGGGGATGGTGGTCTCCGAAACGAAGAGAGATGTTGCTCCAACGGGACAGTTATCCAGGAGGGATAAGTCTCGGCACTCCAGAGGGAGAATCATGTGAGACGGACTTCACATGTTGAGGAGGAGTACATCACAAACAACAACTCCACGAAGCTCAATGGACCGAGCAAGCAGCGAGGAGTTGTCGCATGATCTCGCTCGAGAGAATGCATTGGTGGATGCATTGCGAGATCAAGTGGGGGAGCAACCTAAAGCAACTTAAATGAAGGCACACTTGGAGTCGATCTGGAGATCGGACTCAAGGGAGGGCTGACTCGTGGAATGGTGGGCGCGAGGGCCACCATCGACTCAATGCAAAAACGAGGAGCGGAACAACTGGGGTGTAACTTGGCGAAGTACCCAAGCCGCATGAAGGGAGCCAGCATAGAAGTTGGAACATGGAGCAGAGGCACAGCGCTTTCCCTAGACAGAGGTCAAGGACATGAACTCTTGCAGAGGCAGGAGTAGAATCATGCTGTTCCATGGGTCCTTCATTCTGACAGAGCGGACTCATCTAGCATGGTGCCAAAGACGAAGGGAGCTTCGGGGCACATGCACCTTATCTCGGAGGAGCATTTGATGGAGGAACTAAGGCGACTCAATTTGCGGAGGCGAAGTTGAGTTCAAAAGGCCTTAGCACGGGGCAAGAGGACGCAGAGGCGGGTACTCTTGAAGAATATGCCACAGTGTTGTCATTCAAGTTGCCATGAGGGAAGTGGTGCGCAGCGGAGATTGTGCTGGTTGGGGCAGAGGCCCAGGATCCAGACAATGGTGCACAAATTACAGTGAAGTCGGTGGACTTCGGGTGCTACTAGGCGACGGACTGTCCTAGAGCGATGCTTCATCTAGGTGTGACCCAAGAGTGGGTGGATGAAGGTCGATTGCCAAAGGAGCGAACAAAATCGAAGGTGGAGGAGACCCTGCGATGTATTGGCAGAGGCCACACATGGAGGGTTCACAATTCGAGTTTATTCCACAAGGATCAGAATGCAATGGAGATGTCACCAGGAGGCGACATGGTGCAGCGGATCGTGGTGGAACAGTTCGTGGCAATGCGACACACACGACATAGTCCCGGGAGGGACTAGATCATATGGAGGTATGATCGGGAGCTACTGGGAGCTCCGCTTTGGTGAACAACACGACGGCAAGAAGGGCTATGGATTCAAGGAGTGAAGGCCATGGTACCGCAGAGGCGGGTCTTCCGGGCGTGCACCGAATTTTGCATCGGATGAAAACCTTGGTCATCAGCATATGGGGGCTGGGTTCCACCAAGGGAAAAGTTCGAATGCAAGTACCAGTGAGTCCCATGAGAGGGACTTGATCATGCAGAGGTATGATCGAAGCAGCTGGAGAGTTGGACTGCTCCAGAGCTCATATTCGCTTAAGGGAGCCCGACAAGTCAGAGGACAAGGTCGAGTAAGCGAACGTTGCTACCAAGGAAGCTAAGGAGAACAGAATCGGTGCAAACCCTACAATGTGATGGCAGAGGCCATGCATGGGAGTTGTAGTCTGTCTTTCCATCGAACAAACAGACTGCTTGGAAAACACAGAGGTGTTGAAGCAGGGGGTCGAAAGGGGCGAGGAAGCGACGACGAGTCCAGAGGGACTTAGCTACCCAAAATCAAGCATCAGTTAGAATGGAGGTGGACTCAGAGGAGTATCACAGAGACATATCTACTGATTGTGAAGAAAAGGGATTCAGAGGCGAGGCGACGGATAGTAGCGCCATGGGCATGGCAGCGCCATGGTACCGCAGAGGCGGGACTTTCGTCAAAGTCATTGATCCCTTGCTCTCACGGAGGGAGAGCGCTTGGTCGTGAAAGGGGCCGAGGAGGTGGAGCATGCAGAGGCAATCTCTAAGTACCGAGACAAGGCTGAAGGGCAGAGGCCAAGAAACTTCGTAAGACCGGTGTCAACAAGTTTCTCATCAAGATGGTCGTAAGTGAAGGACTTCGGGTCATGCAAGAGTGCACGACCAAGGAACGAAGCAAGCAGTACGCGGTGCTGTACCTTTGCTACTCAGTGTAGTAGGCGGTAGGGTTGATGGAGAAGACGGTACAATCCTAGAGGCGACCTCATCTATCAGAGAATTACTCCAAGTTGGGGTGAAAACTTCCTGCATTCCAGAAGTTCAATGGCATTGAGAAGGTGAATCACAGTAGCTAACTCAACGCAAGGAGTGCAAACACTTCAAGTGCTTCAGAAGTGTGAGCAAAGAGCAGGCGAAGGCCAGTAACCAGCTCGATGCATGAAGTACAACCTCGAGGAGGCGGGCGAAGTCAAGTAACCTTTGCCTTCTCAACTCTTAAGAGAATGGGCGAAACCGAGTACCCCAGTTCTCTTATCTATCCAGTAGAGGAGCTCTGCACAAGTTCAAAGACCCTTCGAAGATAATGGAAGACAATAGTTGTCAAATCCTCACCAACGGTGATCAGTGCTACTGAGAGTAGATTGTTCGCTTCATTTCCCAACGAAATGCCAATCGAAAGCGGAAGTGATGTGAACCTACTTGGATGTGACAACTAACTGAAAGAAGAGTCAATGAGCAGATTTTGCGGAGGAAGGACCCAAAACTTCAGAAGTTTGTGAGGCGATGCTCGTTAAAGCTCCAACAAGCATCCACCCAGTTCAAGCAGCATGTGGAAATTTTGAGAAACTGGCGCAATAAGAATGGTCTTTTCCTTCATTTGGTGGATCCGCAGGAATCAACGAGGATCAATACAACTCAGCCAACCCCACACCAGAGTCAGAGTCATTGGCGAGTTGAAGCAGCATGGCGGATCAAAGGTTCGACTACTCAGAAACAGCAGCGGAGAGCAGTTGGGAACCAGGAGGTGCATTGCAGCTGGAGCAGAAGATTGAAGACTCAGCAAAGGCGAAGAGTTGTAGTGTTCACAAAGGCTTCGACGAGGACGTCGAAGGGATAAGTGGGGGAGAATGTCACGGACAA